>NC_056730.1:152661658-152749158 GCF_019279795.1 Protopterus annectens | reverse complement strand
ATCCAGTTTCCATTTGTGCGGGTCCATAACATTTCTGCTTAGGTCATCTGCCAGAGTGTCTTGCATTCCTGGCAGAAATTGAGCTTGAAGATGTCTTTGGTAAGTCAAGGCTGTGTTCCACAAGGCCATGGCTAGTCTGCAAATGGGGTAGGAATGTGTACCCTCTGCTTGTTTATGTACCACATAACTGTGGTGTTGTCCGTCTTGATCAGTAGTTGTCCTGGATGAAGTAAGTCCTTGAAGGCGGTCAGAGCATTCTCAACAGCTAGCATCTCTTTCTGGTTGATCTGCAGATGCATTTGGTTTGGGCACCATTTGCCCCGAATGCATCTCCCCGCCAGGTGGGCCCCCGCCCTCCCCAAGCATAGTCTGATGCGTCTGTAGTTAGGGTTTGGGTGGCAGGGGGTAGAGTGAATGACAGTCCCTTGTTTTGGTGACATGTCTCTGCCCACCAAATAAACTCCTGTTGCAGGCAGGGAATGAGAGGAATCATTGTTTCCAGACTGACAATGTTGACTCCATAAACTTTTTAGGTACCAGTGAAGATTCCTCATATGCAGTCTCGCATATGGAATTAGTAGAATGCAGGATGCCATGAACCATAAAGCCTATTTGTCTTGCAGATAAGTGGGTTTTTGTTGCCATTTGTTTGACGTATGTTGTCAGTTGCCTTTGTCTGGCATAAGGTAAGCCATCTGGGTAGTTGTATTCAAGCTTGCACCCAGGAATGTAATTATTTGAGAGGGTACCAGTTGTGATTTATTTTCGTTTATGGTGTACCCTAGGCATGCTAGAAGCCTTTTTGCAAACGCCAGATGTTTAAGAGTGTCCTTGTCTTCTGCTTGAATGAGACAGTCGTCCAGATAAGGATAAAATTTAATGCTTCTTTGTCTGCAGAATGCAATTACTGGTGCCAGGCACTTTGTAAAGACCCTGGGTGCAGCAGATACACCAAAGGGCAATGCAGAGAATTGGTAATGCAAAAAACCTGCTTTGAAGCGGAGGTATCTTCTGCATGATTCCCTTAGTGGGATATGCAGGTATGCCTCTTTTAAGTCTAGAGTTTCTAACTATGCATTCCTGCCTAGCATAGGCAGTAGCTGTTGTAAAATCAACATTTTGAATTTTGGAATGTACAGGAACGTGTTCAAAATTAATAAGTCCACTATTGGACGCCATGCATTGTCTTTTCTGGGTACCAGAAAAAGTCTTGAATAAAAACCTTGTCCTTTTTCCTTTTCTGGTACCATTTGAATAGCCCCCATATCCATGAGGGACACGACTTGTTTCTGGGCCTCTGCCCACTGGTTTTGTGGCAGATCCAGCCATCCTTTTGGAATTGGCAAAGTATGGAAATTAAATTTGTACCCCTGCGATACTATGTTTAATACCCACTTGTCCTGGGTAATTAACTGCCAATTTTGAGCATGAAGTACTAGTTTCCCCCCAAGAGGGCTGCCAAAGTGCTTGGTGATGGTAGAGGAAAGTCATTGAGACTGCTTACTGTAGGGTTGTGCTTTGTTTCCTCCAGTTTGGAGGTGGAGGCACCCCATTGCTTTGACCTGTAAGAACCCTGTGATTGGTATCTGGAGCCTTTTGAGCACCTGGATTTGCCTTGAGTGGCTCTGTTGGACACAGGAAAGGACCAATTTTTAGTAGGCCAGTGTCTACTGAACCTGGGTGGCTGCACTTGCAAGAAATCTTTTACAGTTTGCATAGATTTAGCTTCGTCTTCCATTTTCTTTAAAAATCTCTTCTGCCTCATTACCAAACAGAGTATCATTCTGCAAAGGGTCATCCAACAATTTAGCTTTAACATGATCAGGCAGATTTTGCTCCTTGAGTCAGGCATGCCGTCTAATCACAGATCAAGTAACAGCGGCCCTGCAAGAGGCCTCCAAGGAATCAAAACCACATTGCAAAGTATGCTTTCCAACCTGTTCTGCTGAATTCAATAATTCCTATAACTCTATTTTCCACACAATCAGAAATCAACAACATTTTCTGTTTCAGTAAGCCCATAACATGCTGTTGATATTTAGTTTAAGGCCCTGATTGCCAAGATTGCAGACGTATAAACCTTCTTTCCCCATCTATCCAGCGCCCTGGAATCTCCGTCAGAGGGGTTAGGATTTTTGGCTGTAGAGGTCTTTACACCCTTGGGACTCTGAGAAATATTTCTCATGATCAGCAGCAGGATTTCTGAATAGAAATTTGTGGGAGTCAGGAACCCTGTAATATCTGTCTGGCTTACTAGGAGCCGGAGGCAGGGAATCAGGAGCCATGCTTGATTCTGAAAACACATCATCAACAATGTCTAATACAGGAGGTATTGCCAAAGGCCTATGCTGAGGAAGAAGAAGGAAATCCCCAAGTCTCTTTTTTGATTCAGAGAAGTCCTGACTCTCCCAGTGAAAATGTTCCCTTAAAGTATGCAAAGTCTCTCCAAAAGAGTAATCCTCAGGAGAAGATACAGATGGGATGGATTCCTCTGCATCAGAATCCTCATAGGGTGGAATAGAAAATTCCTGATCAGAAGAAATGGAAACCTGATCTGAAGATTCATAATCCGTGCCTTGCCTAGGCCTCTTAGCGGGAAGGGGGGGGGGGTTGGGAACCCCTGATCAAGGTAATTAAATCCTCAGCCATTTTGATCATCTGTTTTTTTAAGCATAGGGGTCTGAGCATGTGGCTCATGCATCTGTTTTTTAGACATAGAAGATGTTTTTGACCTTGTTTCTGAGGCTGGCGTCAGTTTAATAAAAAAATTTTGAGGCCTGAAAACACCCTCAGAAGCCGGTGCCTGATCAGCGGCTCCGGACCCATCCAAGGGAGAGACATCCGCGGGTTCAATACTCTGAAAATCTCGCGGCATACCGGACTCCGAATGGGTTTCAGTAGAGGCCTGCGACTAAAAAGTAGCGGGTATCAGATGCTGTGAAAGCACCTCACTGAGTACCGGCGACTGGCTTAGGAAAAGCTTTGTCATCGGTTTTGGACCTAGACGGTCTGTCTCTCTTTTTCTTTGCGTCTTTTGTAAACTCTGGTCATCGGATTGCTAACCGACATTTCATGATAATTAAATCTTGAACCAAAATATTTAGATGCAAAAATATACCGATGCTTAATAGTGCGTTGGTTAAATCTAGCACAAAACTGACAGCAAGGCACGTTGTGATCTGGGCCTAGGCAAGGAATACAGTACAAATGAAAATCCTTATGAGGTATTTGCTTCCCACAAGTAATGCAATTATTAACTTTTACGGACATCGGTAAGGAGCAAGAAAAAGTTCCCCCAACGGGGTACTTAGCTTTAGTTTGAAGACTTCAGTTCTGAAACTCGAATGCGAAAATTTCAGCTGTCGGCCGACCGGCACGTGCGAACTGCTTCTGCTTCGGGCACTGCATGGCAAGAAACACTGAATAAAATGGCGTTGACTGCATGTTTTATACCCTTGAGGACCTGATGTCATGGAAGAGGAGACCGCAACGGACGCAGGACCCAAGACTTTGTTATTCAGGCTGACTGAGGGCAACCTGCCACCAGATTACCCAAATGTAATGACTGCAGCAGTGAAACACGAAGAACATATGCATAACAGTATCCTTTGGGAAGTCATCCATCACTAGTAGCTATCATATTAACAACACAATCTTCTAAGAGCTTAACCGGTAGTCAGGGCCTTGCTAGCCTCTGACAATCTCATGTCTACAGTAGTGAGGAAATCATTCTATAAAAGAATACAAGGCATAACATTTCCTATGCAGATCCTGTCAAGTACCTATCCCATAATTCTGTCTGTTGACAGTAGATCTATGCACGGCATACAAGGCATTGTCAGACCCCACCCTGATGGAACTCTTGTACATCCACAAAACAAACAGCACCAGCATTACCTGTTCTAAAGACTTAAATCTTGCCTGTGATATAAACAGGATCTGCTGGATAGACAGGTATATATCACAGAGAATACTACTTCTCTGGAACAGGCTCCCCATTCATATAAAGCAGAGTTGCTCCCTAACCCAATTCAAGTGCAATTTGGACACCTGGATGGGGAACAGGAACTTAATCCCTAATTTGTCACCTATGTCTCTAATGGACATAGGCAGCCTGTAAATGGCTTATCTCAGAGGTCCCTGCTTGTAAATGTTTCATCTCCCAAGCCCCTGCTTACATTTATCAAGGGTCAGAGATTTGGGATGTATGCCTAGGCTTTAAAAGGCCCTTGGGGTTGTTAGCCTAGTATACACCTATGAACAGAGTCCAGGCATCTCTGGGGTTGCATACATTTGCCAGTCTATGGCTGGATAGTTGAAATCACCTTGGAATACTGTATTTGGATTAAGTAATGTTAAGTGACTAGTTCATTTAGGTAGGCACTAGGACATTCCTGGATCACTCTGTAGCTCAACAGATATGGAAAAGGACTTGGCTGATGTTAAGTTGGACATGAAGAATCTCAAGAACGTCATGCTGCTTTACCAGCCTTGATGTAAGCCTTTTCTGATGAGGATTGTGGCACCTCCACCTTTCCTTTCTTCCTCGGAAGTGGCTGGTCTAAATATGTATGGAAAGGATTGTAGCCCTGCACTGCTGGAGTGCTCTTCGTCACTAGGACCATTCCTCACTCACTACACATGCCAATACCCTCTACGGTTAGGACATCTTGTACAGTGTGGACCTTTGTTTAGGCTCCAAGAACAGAAGTAGCACCTTTAAGTTTGCCTTAGTTTCTTTTGCTACCAAGTAGTTTGACCTGGTTAACACTGCCTAAAAAAAAAAAGGCACAATGAGGGTGAATAATGTTTTAGCCAATGTAGAAAAGTCTGAGGGGGGAGGGACAGGTGCATACCATCCCTGGTAAAGCAGTGTGGCGTGCAAGCCAATTACTGAAGTCAGTTATCTTTTACTTATAATAAGGTATCATCCTTTGAGGAGACAGAACTATGCTCAGAGCTAAGCTCATACCTGATTACATCACACGGTCTAAGAGCTCCATCATGTCTCTATTTATATAGCCCATGGTGGCCAATGTGGTCTTTGCTGTTGAAGGACATGAGTGCTTGTGCAATCTGCTGAATCCTGGCTCCATACATGCAAATGACCATTATTTTTTACTTACTCAGCATGGTGAGTTATGCATCTATATGTCACATTATGGAGTCATCTATGAATAGGGACTATTAGGTTGTGTGGATGCCTACCTAATGGGCATAGCATCTGAGACAGTGTGATCTTCGATATTATGTGACGGTGTGGGCTCGGTTAGTGCTGAAGGTGTGGAATGTTGCTGAGGGTGCTTAATGCCTTGTGCTTCAGAGGTTTGAAAAGATTGGGGCAGGTTAAGCTTTACAAGCTCAACAAATGAGGGACTATGTGTTACATGCAAGTTGTGGGGAGGTGTGCTATGGGGTGAGTTGCTGACTATCCTAGCATCAGTGGTGACAGTGCGGCTGCAGAAACTAGGGAGAATCCAAAGCGGTCCCTGCTGAAGTCGCCAGTGCCATCACACCTACCTCAACCCCTAAATCGGTAGCTGGCAGGATGTCCAAACTCAGATGCAGTCGGTTTTTTGGCCTACAAACTTTTACCTCCTTCTTCGGCGGTTTGCCCGAGATGGCCGGCGTCACTTCCATGCTTAAGGCGAGTCGTTTAAGGTGGTTTTCAATGAATATGTTCAGGGCTGAAAGACGGCTGTGCAGTGTTTTTGGTACAAACAACAGGCAGATGAAACATGCTTTGTAGTTGTGAGTAGGCCCTAAACAGAACAGGCAAAGGTCGTGGCTGTCTTTCGGTGGAATTTGATGTCCACATTTACATTTTCCCTTCCTAGATGACCTGAACAGACTCAGCTAATTGAAAAAAACAAAACAGCAACCACAACTACAAAAGGGGTTCCCCCACTATTCTTGGAGCCAAGAAGTCCACACTGTACAAGCTGTCCTAACCATAGAGGGTATTGGCATGGAGCAGAAAGTACAGTTGTGTACACTTACCATAAATGTAGATGTTCGAGTGTATTCACTGTTGCAGTCATTACCTTTGGGTAATCCTGCTGGCAGGTTGCCCTCAGTCGGCCTGAATTCCAAAGTCTTGGGTCCTGCGTCAGCTGTCGTCGCCCCTTCCCTGACGTCAGGTCGTCAGGTGTATAAAAGAAGCAGCAGACGCCATTTTCTTTAGTTTTTCTTGCCCCAGAAGTCAGGTGCCCCCAAAAAGGGTAGACAAAATTTATATCTATATATAAAATAACATGCACCAATATAAACTTTACCTTCATCCACCAGCAAATACACCACATAGGTTGTATAAATCAGAGAAGGAAAGATAGGCTCTATCAGAAGAAAAAGGGGGGATGGCGGGACTGCAACAGTGAATACACTCGAACACCTACATTTATGGTAAGTATACACAAAGTACAGTTTTGTACCTACCATAAATGTAGATGTCCGATAGGTATGCAACTGCAGTCCTGACATATGGGTTGTCCTGCCTCAGGCAGCCCTTCGGTCGGCCGGATTCCAAAGTCTGGGTCCGGCGTCGGCTGATGTCGCCCTCTCCCCGACGTCAGAGCGCCTGGGGTATAAAAGCATCAGCCGACACCATCTTCTTCAATGTTTCTTGCCCCAGATGCCAGGTGCCCTCTAAGGAAGGCTAAATTTTGAAAATAGAGAGAAAATTCCAGACAAGTACAACATAAAAAACAAATACACCATAAAAGATTACCCTAGGTAGCTAAAATAAGGGGTAGAAACCCAAAAGAATACCACAGAGGGGTAGGTAGGAGGGAAAATCTGACTACAGTTGCATACCTATCGGACATCTACATTTATGGTAGGTACAAAACTGTACTATGTCCTTCAAGGATGCAAAACAAAAAAAAAAAAAAAAAAAGTTTTAACTTTGATTGAAACAATTTTTATCAGCCGGTTTTTACTTCTGTAGTCATCATACATTTTATGTGTGTATATTAATTTTAGTCTTGCTTATCTATGTAACCTATGTAATCTATGTTTGTATATTAACCTGTGTGTAAATCTGTATGTGGAGCTTTTCTCCCCAGGACTCCATTGAAAACGGGTTATTCTGGCCCAATGGACTATCCTGGTTAAACAACTGCAAATAAATAAATAAATAAATAAATAAATAAACTGCAGTCCTGACATATGGGTTGAATACCATAGCCAACCTGGGGGTGGTGGGCACTAAGATAAGGATGGTGTAGCTAAAATGCCCTGCAGGACTGCAGAAGCAAATCCTGCTCTGGATCTGGAATATAAAGGCAGGTTGTAATGTTTGGAAAATGTATGCACGGAGCTCCATGTAGCAGCTTCTAAAATGTCCTTTGTTGCCACTCCTCTTAAAAAAGCTGTGGAGGTGGCTGTAGCTCTGGTGGAATGTGGCCTGTCAGCTGGCACAGTTTTTCCATGAAAAGAGTAGCAGAATCGAATGCAATTTCCAATCCATTTAGAAATTGTCTGTTTGGAAATTGCTTTTCCCTGCAATCCAGCAGCATAAGCTACAAAAAGCTGGTCAGTTTTTCTGAAGGACTTTGTTCTGTCCAAGTAGTAGCGCAACTGTCTGTGTATGTCCAAGGTGTGCAGAAGTCTCTCTCCTTTGTTTTGAGGTTTGGGAAAGAAGGTAGGCAGATGAATAGCTTGATTCAGGGACACCCTGGATACCACCTTTGGCATGAATGACGGATTGGTTCTCAAAGAAACTCTGTCCTGATGAAAAATGAGAAATGGTTGTATTGCCATAAGGGCCTGTAGCTCAGAGACTCTTCTTGCTGAGGTTACTGCCAGAAGGAAAGCTGTCTTCCAAGACAGAAATTGCAACTCTGAAGATGCTGCTGGTTCAAAGGGAGGAAGAGTTAATTTTTCCAGCATGAAGTTGAGGTCCCATGCAGGCACTGGTGGTTTCCTTGGAGGATTGATGTTCTTTATACCTCTTAGAAACTGTCTTAGCAATGGGTGAGAAAATACAGGCGGATCAGTGTTACATTTGGCAGATATTGCTGAAGCATGTATTTTTATGGAAGAATATGAAAGGCCATTGTGGAGCATTTCAGCCAAATATTCTAAGATCTGTGGAATGCTCATCACTGATGGGTCTTGACCCTTTTTGCTGTTCCAGATAAGAAATCTCTTCCATTTTGCTGAGTATGTTTTTCTAGTGGAAGGTCTGTGCGCCTCTAGGATGATATCTTTTACCCTTTTGGAAAGTGTATCCTGGGGAATAGTCATGGAATCTTCCAAGCTGTCAGCTTCAATGTTTTCAAGCTGGGGTGTAGTGTCCTGTAATTGTGCTGTGTCAGAAGAAGTGGCCATTGAGGAAGGGGCCACGGATTGGTGTGTGTCAAGCTCCATAGCAGTGGGTACCAGTGTTGTCTTGGCCAGTCTGGAGCTATCAGTATGGCTTTCGGTTGCTCTGCCTTGATTTTTAGTAACACCTTGGTCATCAAAGGAAGTGGTGGGAAGGCATATAGTGTTAGAGAGTTCCAACTGAAGGAGAGAGCGTCCACCTTCCATGCTTGAGGATGGTATGTCCTTGTGCAAAACTTTTTCAGATGGTGATTGAGGTTGGAGGCAAAAAGATCTATGTCCGGCCTTCCCCATGCTTGAGTTATTTGTAAGAAAATGTCCGGATGCAACATCCATTCGTGTGGATCCATGATGTTTCTGCTTAGGCTGTCCGCCAGAACATTGTCCTTCCCTGGTACAAACTGGGATTGTAGCTCTATTTTCAATTGTAGGGAAATATCCCAGAGATTCATTGCCAGTCTGCAAAGAGGGTATGAATGGGTACCTCCTTGCTTGTTTATGTACCATATAACTGTGGTATTGTCTGTCTTTATTAGTAGATGGCCCTGATGCATGAATTTTCCGAAGGCCTTGATTGCATGCATCACTGCCAGCATTTCTTTTTGGTTGATGTGCAGGTGCTTTTCTTTTTGTGTCCATTGTCCTTGAATGCATCTGCCCTCCATGTGCGCCCCCCCCATCCATGGTCTGAGGCGTCTGTTGTAATGGTTTGACTTGTATGAGGCTTGCTGAAAGGCAGACCTTTGTTTATCTGGCTTGCTTGATCCCACCACAGAAATTCCTTCTGAAGGCATGGAATGAGTGGGATCAATGCTTCCAGGCTGTCGCTGTGCTGAGACCATAGACTTTTTAGATACCATTGTAGTTTCCTCATATGCAGCCTTGCATGTGGTATCAGAAGAATGCAAGATGCCATGTAACCCAGGGCCTGCAGGATTTTCCTTGCAGTCATCTGGGTGTGAGTTGCCAATTTTCTGAAGTATTCTGGTAATTGTTTTTGTTTTTCTTTTGTCAGAAACGCCATCTGGGTGTTTGTGTCCAGTGTGGCACCCAGGAAAGGTATTTGTTGGGATGGTACGAGACTTGATTTTTGAATATTGACTGTGTATCCCAAGGCCTGCAGTAGGTGAATGACATAGTCCAAGTTTTTTAACAAGGCTTGTTGGCTGTCCGCTTGTATAAGGCAGTCGTCCAGGTAAGGGTATCCCCTGAAGTCTGCAATGTGCAATTACTGATGCCAGGCATTTCGTGAACACTCTGGGCGCAGTAGAAAAGCCAAAAGGCAATGCTGAGAATTGATAATGCTCTGAGCCTGCAAGAAATCTGAGGTATCTTCTGCAACTTTGTCTGATTGGGACATGCAGGTATGCCTCCTTGAGGTCCAGAGTTACCAGCCAAGACCCCTTGCCCAGCATGGGAAGGAGTTGCTGCAAAGTCAGCATTTTGAATTTTGGCACAATAAGGTAAGTATTCAGTGCGGACAAGTCCAGAATGGGTCTCCATTGGCTTTCTTTTCTTGGGACAAGGAACAGTCTTGAATAAAATCCTTGGCCTTGTTCTGCAGAAGGAACCTTTTCTATTGCTCTTATTTGAAGTAGGTTTGTTATTTGTTTGAGTGCCTCTGCCCTTTGATTTGGTGGCAGGTTTGGCCTGCCATGTCTTGTTGGTAGTGTATGAAAATGGAATCTGTATCCTTTGTCTATTATGTCCAGTATCCATTTGTCCTTTGTAATATTGTGCCAATTTTGTGAGAATAAAGATAATTTTCCGCCCAAAGGTGCTTCTAATTGAGCCCTGGATGGCGGAGTTAGAGTCAAGTCATTGAGATTGTCCCTGTGGAGCAGTGGAAGGTCCTGCCCCACCTCTCTGGTTCGGAGGCTGCCATTGACGTCCTCTGTAGGAGACTCGAGTTTGCCCTCTACCTCTGCCACGTCTGTTTTTGCCTCTCTGAAATTTGTCTGTGTCTGGAAAGGACCAATGCTTAGAAGGCCAATTCCTGCTGAATTCTTGGAGGCTGTACCTGGAGGAAATCTTTACTGTTTGCACTGATTTTGCCTTTTCCGCTATTTTCTTTAGAACCTCTTGTGCAGTAGCACCAAATAACTTATGTTTCTCTAGTGGTGCGTCCAAAAGCTTAATTTTCACATGGTCTGGCAATGTTTGTTCCTTTAACCAAGCATGTCTGCGTATGACCGCACCTGTCATTGCTGCTCTACATGAAGCTTCCAATGCATCATATCCACACTGAAGGAAATGGTTGCTAACCTGCTGTGTATTATGAACCAATTCCTGTAACCCCTTTCTATCTAATGGTTCAGGGGAAGCCAATTTCTTTTGCAAGTCATCCAACATGTATTCCTGATACTGAATCATATGAAATTGACAATTTAATGCTCGCATAGAAAGGGTGGAAGATGTATATACTTTCTTGCCCCACCTTTCTAAAGCCCTAGAAACTCTTTCCGAAGGAAGGGGATTCTTAGCAGTAGTGGAGGAAACCCCTTTAGGCCCATGAGAAATAGTTTCAGGGTCAGCAGCATGGCCCTTGTACAGAAATTGATGAGTGTCTGGGACTCTGTAGTACCTGTCTGGCTTGACAGGAGCAGGGGGGAGGGAATCAGGGGAAACACTAGATTCTAAATACACATCATCTAACACATTTAAAACTGGAGGAATAGCTAAGGGTCTATGCTGAGGTAGCTTTAAAAATTCCCTTAACCTTTTCCTGGAATCTGAGTATTCTTGGCCTTGCCATTTGAAGTGTTCCCTCATGGAATGAAGCGTTTCCCCAAAGGAAAACTCCTCAGGAGGAGAAGCAGAGAGAATGGATTCCTCCACATCAGAATCCTCGTAGGCCAGGAAGGCCTCCTCCTGGTAGTCTGAATGTGCAGAATCACCTGAGGCCTCATCGGAGGACTGAGTATATACCTGCTCAACCCTGGGCCTCTTGTCAGAAGGCAGCTGAGAACCCCTAATTAAAGAAATAAGGTCCTCAGCTAAACTTAAAATTTGAGAACCAGAAGTGGATCCCAGAGAAACAGATCTTGGAGGGAGAGACTTAGCCTATTTGGCAGCCTTAGCATGTGTGTAGGCCTTAATGGACATAGACACTGGAGGCCTGGCAGCCCCACGTGCTGGAGTAGTTTTATCCACTGAAATGGTGTCAGAAAAATCCTGGGCTACGGTCTCAGAGTGGAGAACAGGAACCGGCACCGAGCTGGCCTCCGGAACCGGAGTAACCGGTGGGGCGGTGTCGTCAGTCTGTAGCGGTTGTGAAACCAGCTCAGAAGAGACCGAGACACTCGCGGTAGGCCTAAGCGTGGTGTTGGCCGAGACCGCGGATGTCGGTCCTTATCCTTCCGTTTTTTTAGGTAAATGTGCTGTCGGAAGCTCCGACGGCATGATATAACAGAAATCTTCCCCAAAATAATCCTGTGCAAACTCTGACCGACGCCAAAGAGTGCGTCTATTGAAAGAAGCACAAGCTGCACAGGCCGAGACGTTGTGTTCTGGGCCTAGGCAGGGTAAGCAGTAAGAGTGGAAATCCTTATGAGGTACTTGTTTCCCACAAGTTAAACAATTATTAACTTTTTCAGTTTTATCTGACATCGGCTGAGGCAAGAAAAGGTCCCCAATGGGGTACTTAGCTTTTTTAAAGTCTTCAGTAGCTGAAAACACAGGAGCTGGCCGACCGGCACTTGCGAACTGCTTCTGCTTCGGGTGCCGCGCGGCAAGAAAGACTGAAGAAGATGGTGTCGGCTGACGCTTTTATACCCCAGGCGCTCTGACGTCGGGGAGAGGGCGACATCAGCCGACGCCGGACCCAGACTTTGGTATCCGGCCGACCGAAGGGCTGCCTGAGGCAGGACAACCCATATGTCAGGACTGCAGTTGCATCCTTGAAGGACATCTGTACTATGTCATTCGTGTTTCACTGTTGCAGTCATTACATTTGGGTAGATTCCCAAAGCTATGGCTGGGAGGCTGGAACTAAACAGCATTAGGAGCGGCTATGAGACCCTGCAGAACTGCAGTGGCAAAGCATGCCCTGGATTTAGAGTAGAGTGGGAGATGATGGTGCTTTGTAAAGGTGTGCACTGAACTCCAAGTAGCTGCCTCTAAAATGTCCTTGGTTGGTACTCCTCAGAGAAAGGCTGCTGAAGTGGCTGCAGCTCTGGTGGAATGTGGCCTAATGCCCTTAGGCACTTTCTTACCATGGTATAAGTAGCAGAAACGAATGCAGTGGCCTATCCATTTTGAAATAGTCTGCTTTGAGATAGCCTTTCCTTGTGATCCTGCAGCATATGCCACTAGTAATTGCTCTGTTTTTCTGAAAACTTTGGTCCTGTCCAAGTAGAATCTAAGCTGTCTGTGTACGTCCAAAGAATGCAGAATTCTTTCCCCCTTGTTCTGTGGATTTGGATAAAAAGTTGGCAGATGAATGGTTTGGTTAAGAGCCACACTGGACACCACTTTAAGCATAAATGTTGGGTTTGTCCTCAGGGAGACCCTGTCCGGATAAAAAAATGATAAAAGGTTCCACAGCCATGAGTGCCTGTAGCTCTGAAACTCATCTTGCAGAAGTTATTGCAAGGAGCAGAGCTGTTTTCCAAGATAAAAACTTTAAATCAGCAGTAGCAGCTGGTTCAAAAGGAGGCAGGGTGAGTTTTTCCAAGACATAGTTGAGGTCCCATGCAGGCATAGGTGATCTCTTTGGAGGCCTTAAATCTGTGGCTCCTCTGAGGTACTGTTTTAATAAGGGATGAGAAAAGATTGGTGGCTCTGCATAGTAATGAGCCGAAATGGCAGAGGCATGAATTTTAATAGAAGAGAAAGATAGGCCTTTGTCCAGCATTTCAGTTAAGTATTGTAAATTCTGAGGAATATTTGGCACAGTTGTAACTGTTCCTTGTGCCTGGTTCCAAGCACAGAATCTCTTCCATTTTCCAGCATAAGATTTTCTAGTACTAGTCCTTCTGGCTTCCAAAATGACATCCATCACAGCTTGACTGAGAGGTGCATTTTGTATGACTACATTATCCGCCATGCTGCCAGGTTTAAAGTCCTGAGTTGGCTGTGCAGGATCTGATTGTTTTGCTGGGACAGTAGATGCAGTACTTGAGGTAGGGTCCAAGCTGGGCATTGAGACAAGCTCCTTAATATTGAGTACCAGTCCTTGCGGGGCCAGTCTGGTGCAATCAGTTTCATCTTTGGCTTATCCTGTCTGACCTTTAGGAGTACCTTGGGGAGGAGAGGCAGAGGGGGAAAGGCATACACTGATAGGTTTTTCCAGCTGAAGGATAGGGCGTCCACTTTCCATGCTTGTCTGTGATAAGTCCTTGTGCAGAATCTCTGTAGTTGGTAGTTGTGAGGGGAGGCAAATAGATCTATGTCTGGGCATCCCCATTTCCTTGTTATCATGCTGAAGACTTGTGGATCCAGCTGCCACTCATGGGGATCCATGAGGTTTCTGTTTCGTTCGTCTGCCAGAGCATTTTTTCTTCCTGACAGGAATTGTGCCTGCAGATGTACTTGGTTAAGTCAGTGCTATGTCCCACAAAGTCATGGCTAGTCTGCAAAGGAGGTAAGAATGTGTGCCCCCCCTGCTTCTTTATATACCACATGACCGTGGTGTTGTCTGTCTATCAGTAGTTGTCCTGGTTAAAGTAGGTCCTTGAAGGCTGTCAAGGCATTTTGAACAGCTAGCATCTCTCTTTGATTGATATGTAGATGCATCTGGTTTGAGGTCCATGTTCCCTGAATGCATCTTCCTGCCATGTAGGCCCCCCAGGCATAATCTGACGGATCTGTTGTTAGTGTTTGCCTGGCTGGGGGCAATGTGAACGGCAGTCCCTTGTTTTGGTGGCAAGCCTTTGCCCACCATCGAAACTCCTGTTGCAGGCAGGGAATGAGAGTAATTATAGTTTCCAGGCTGTGGCAATGTTGAGTCCAAACACTTTTTAGGTACCATTGAAGTTTCCTCATATGCAGTCTTGCATATGGAATTAGTAGGATGCAGGATGCCATGAAGCCCAAAGCCTGCAGAATTTTTCTTGCAGATAACTGGGCCTTTGTTACTAACATTTTGAAATAGGTAGTCAGTTGTCTTTGTTTGTCTGGCGTGAGATAAGCCATCTGGGCAGTTGTATTTAAGCTTGCACCCAGGAATATTATCTCTTGAGAGGTTACTAGTTTTGATTTCTTTTCGTCTGTGTACCCTAGGCATGTTAGAAGTTTTTTCACAAACGCCAGATGCTGTAGAAGAATGTCCTTGTTCTCTGCTTGAATTAGACAGTCGTCCAAGTAAGGATATATTTGTATTCCTCTTTGTCTGCAGAATGCACTTACTGGTGCCAGGCACTTTGTAAAGACCCTGGGCGCAGTAGATAAGCCAAAGGGCAGTGCAGAGAACTGGTAATGCATAGAGCCAGCCTTGAATCTGAGGTATCTTCTGCATATTTGTCTGATTGGGACATGCAGGTATGCCTCTTTTAGGTCTAAAGTTACAAGCCAAGCGTTCTTGCCCAGCATGGGCAGTAGCTGCTGCTAAGTCAACATTTTGAATTTTGGTATATCCAGGAATGTGTTCAGAATAGATAGGTCCAGTACTGGCCTCCAGGCCTTGTCCTTTCTTGGTACCAAGAACAGTCTTGAGTAAAATCCTTGCCCCCGCTCTTGCTCTGGCACTTGTTGAATGGCCCTCATGTCCATGAGGGATGAGACATGTTTTTGTGCCTCTGCCCATTGATTTTTTGGCAGATCTGGCCAGCCGTTTATTTTTGGCAGGGTATGGAAATGGAACTTGTAGCCTTGTGACACGATATTTAGAATCCACTTGTCCTGGGTTATAATGTACCAATTTTGAGAAAAAAGTGCAAATTTTCCCCCTAAGGGTGCTGCCAGGAAATAAGTGCTTGGTGCAGGCAGGGAGAAGTCATTGGGACTGTTTCCTGTAAGGTTGTGATTTGTCTTCTCCACATTTGGAGGCAGAAGCACCCCATTGCTTTGACCTGTATGAACCTTGAGCCTGGGATCTGCCTCTGGGGCGCCTGGGTCTACCCCTTTGAGGTCTGTCTGACACTGGAAAGGACCAATTCTTTGTAGGCCAGTGTCTAACTAAACCTAGGTGGCTGTACTTGTAAGAAATCTTTGACCGTTTGCATAGATTTAGCCTTGTCCTCCATACTCTAACACCTCTTCTGCCTTAACACCAAACAAAGAATCATGCTGTAAAGGTGCATCTAATAATTTAACTTTAACATGATCAGGCAGACTTTGTTCCTTTAACCAAGCATGCCTTCTAATTACAGAATCAGTAACAGCGGCCCTGCAGGAGGCCTCTAAAGAATCAAAACCACATTGCAAAGTATGCTTTTCAACTTGTTCAGCTGCATGCAATATATCCTGCATTTCCTTGTTTTCTGCACATTCAGAATTTAACAACATTTTCTGTTTAAGCAATGTCATGAAATGTTGCTGATATTTGAGCATATGAAATTGACAGTTTAAGGCCCTTATAGCCAAGGTAGCAGATGTGTAAACCTTCTTTCCTCATCTATTCAGTGCCCTAGAATCCCTATCAGAAGGGATAGGGATTTTTGCAGCGGAAGCCTTAACACCCTTGGGACCCTGAGAAATAGTTTCTGGGTCTGCAGCAAGGTTTTTAAAAAGGAATTTATGTGAGTCAGGAACCCTGTAATATCGGTCGGGCTTAAGAGGAGCTGGAGGTAAGGAGTCAGGGGTAAGGCTGGACTCCGAAAACACAACTACAATGTCTAACACAGGAGGGATGGCTAGTGGCTTGTGCTGAGTTAGTAACAGGAAATCCCTGAGCCTCTTTTTAGACTCTGAAAAATCTTGGCTTTCCCAGTGGAAATGCTCCCTTATGGTATGCAAGGTTTCCCCAAAAGAATAATCCTCAGGAGGAGAAGCTGAAGGTATGGATTCTTTAGCATCAGAATCCTTATAGGGGGGAAAAGAATATTCCTGATCAGAAGAGGAATCAGAAGAAATAGAAACCTGATCTGAAGATTCACAGTCAGTCTCTTGCCTAGGCCTCTTATCAGGAGGGGGATGGGAACCCCTGATCAAGGTAATCAAGTCTTTGGTCATTTTGAGCATCTGTTTTTCGGGCATGGAGGTCTGTCCACGTGGCTCTTGAGGTTGCTTCTTTGCCTTTGAAGGTTCTTTAGTTTTTGCCTTTTAAGTCGGTGTAATGTATAGGTGTTTGGGTCTGAATACACCCTCAGAAGCCGGTGCCTGCTCAGCGGCTCCGGACCCATCTGAAGGATTAGCGTCCGAGGCTCCAATACTTTGAGTTTCCAGCGGCATGACCGACTCCACGTGGGAGTCGATATCGGCCTGCGACTCTAAAGTAGCGGTCATCAGGGGCTGCGAAAGCACCTCACTGAGAACCAGCGAACCGGTGACTGGCTTAGTTGAAGCTTTGTTGTCGGTTTTGGGCCTCGGCTGTCTTTCTTTTTCTTTGCGTTTTTTTGTGAACTCCGGTAGTCGGATGGCTTTCTGACATTTCTGGATAATTAAATCTGTGTCCAAAGTAGTTTAAAGCAAAATCATACCAAAGCTTAATAGTGCGTTGGTAAAATCTAGCACAAAACCGACAACCCAGAAAATTATGATCAGGGCCTAGAGGCAAGGAATACAGTAAGAATGAAAGTCCTTATGAGGTATTTGCTTCCCACAAGAAATACAACTATTAACTTTTTCTAACATCAGTTCTGGGGCAAGAAAAAAAAAGTTTCCCCAACGGGGTACTTGGCTTTATATTAGACTTCGGATCTGAAATTCGAACTCGAAAATCTCAGGAGTCGACGACTGGCACTTGCGAACTGCTTCTGCTTCGGGCACCGCGCAGCAAGAAAGACTAAAGAAAATGGCGTCGGCTGCTTCTTTTATACCTCTGACGACCTGACATCCAGGGAAGAGGTGACGACAGCCGACGCAGGACCCAAGACTTTGGAATTCAGGCCGAATGAAGGCAACCTGCCAGCAGGATTACCCAAATGCAATGACTGCAATAGTGAAACACGAAGAACATCGACAATGCTGACATTCAACTGGTGGCAGAGAAGTTTTGAGGTCAGTGCGTGCAGATATCACATTTATGGCCCACAGTTTATAGTACCTACGTGTGACGTCTCACACACCATACAACAGCCAAGCTAAGCATTTGTAGATGGGACGGACATTTGGGTCATCTCAGGTGGAGGATCCCTCATGTTAAAAATACTGCAACATGAAAATAGAAGACATCAATAGCGCCAGACAGTCTAGATTCAAACTAATTACCTAAACTATGGAACAAAATATCACTTCCCCTGAAAACAGACATACAAAATAACACCATTCAAAACTAACCTAAAACAATTCCTGACAGAGACATTGCCATACTCATGCTCCTCTCCTATAACATTATAATATTCAAACAGACTCTAAACACTACTACAGGAATACTCTTTATACCTCCTATCTTAGTTTCTCCCATGGATACCAAAAAGCAGCTACCAAACTCATGACAATAAAAAAGTAAACTGGTGGTGAGACGCATCTTTAATCAAACAACCAGTACTGGCTGTTTGAATAAAAGTTCATCTCAACATCAGTTTGCATTTTCATTTTACAACTCTGTGGATGCTACTCCACTTTTCGTTTCTATACTTATAATTAAAAAGAATCTAAATGAAAAGGTTCCATTAATTTGACCACTTCAAAGGTCTTAAAGGACAGAGCCCCTTAAGTCCTGTAGCACACGTTACAATACCCAGTTAGGATGTACGGCCTCTTCCTCCTCCTAATCCATGAAAATTATGAATTCATATCAAACAACCACATGCGCTAAACGTAGTCAAACACTTACTTCAAAACAGTAATAACAGCACAAAAAACACAAACCTGTGCTCTTTTTTCCCTTAGCTCTTGTTGTTGTAACCTCCGCTTTTCTCGTTTTTCTTGTAGTTTTTCAACTTCTTTCACACAATTTGATTTCCTACGTGCTTAAAGAAAAACATGTACTATTGTTTATCTGCAATTTCAACATAAAGTATACATTGAAGTGGAAACTAAATATTGTACAAACGTTTAAAAATAATGCACAAGCACACATTTCCTTGCTATTCTCAACATAAATCAGACTTCTACATCAGATTCAAAGAGCTACTGCCACTGAATTCATAGTAGTGACAGCTTCATAAGAAATGCATTTCCTCACAGAATGAACTCAACATACATCTCAAGCAAATATATTTGTAGCCTAACTGTAACAGTGCCTCAACAGCTCCCTTACAGACTAAGTGACCAAAACAGAAACAGTATATGGATTGTAAGAATTTACTTCAGAAAAAGAGAAACTCAAGACGAAAATAAATAAATATGCGCTCACCTATTCATCAGATATCAGGAGACACAGTTGTGTACGTTCATGAATGGGACAGCCATCCTCTTGCACTCATCTGGTTATTTTACTTAAAAACACCACACCCCATGTGAGTGCACACAAGTATATCATATCACAGGCTGTGCTAGGAAAATGTACCAAATTCCTTAGACTAACCGTTTTTAAGAAATGCTGAGTGGGCACGCTCCTGTAACCTAGGATAAAACAGTAACAGAAATAATCTTTGCAGATATGTCTGCAGGGCCTTTCTTCACTGACTTACAGACAAGTCCAAGAGCAGCCAATGGACAAAGATCTGGCTAGATACAGGTTGGAAAGTAGGAAGTAATTAGGACTACTCGGAAGGCTCCCCTTACAGAGCAATATTCCAACTGAATGAATCTGTTACAACTGATAGCGGGGACAGCCCACAGTATATGTCTAGGACAGGGGAAGAATCCCAAGTATTACAAACAATTCTCCAGGGAAGCAGGAGCTGGAATAAGGCCAAAGTAAAAGGTTTAGAAAAACATTTCTGAAGCACCTAATTTAACAAAGCTTAAGAATAGTGTTACTGTACAAGCAATAACACTAGTAAAGATGAAAACAGAAGACTAAGCAGTAGAAGAATAAATGTCCGTAATGGAGACATCTTGAATTAAGAAGTTGAAGAAGCTGTCAATGAAGCTAACCAAGACTAGAACCAACAGCCTCAGGTAATGGCACTCCAAGCTGGGAGACCTTAAGGAATCAGACTCCTGTGGGTGGTCCTGTAGAGCAATTATAGGTTTGTGGGCGACTACTAGGCTATCAGCATAATGCACATATTAAACCTATCTAAACTTACCCAAAACTTACCAAAATATTGCGGACATACGTCAATACAACAAGGAATTAGCTTGGACAAATTTAGTGTTCACAAGCTGCCCCTGTCTATTACGGACACAGGTGCCAACTAGGGGTAAATTTGAGTTTTCTCATCCATTGGTCCACAATTTACATGTCCGTTTATGTCAGTCAAGGTTTAGGTCCTTAGACTGGGTATTTCTGATGTGAGTTGCTTTGTGGATGTGCAACAGATCCATCAGTGTGGGATCAGTGGGTGCCTAACAGATTAGTCATATACTACCACTCAGTAGTCTGTAGGAGACAGTACAGGGATAGGGCTTTGAGATGGTCTGCACCTGGATGCACCCAGTTTGGGTTTGTGAAAGGCCGATCTCGTCTCCTGAACCTGACTGACTTCTTCGAATCAGTCTCCAGAGCCGTGGACAAGGGAAAGACGGTCCACACAGCCTATCTGGACCTCCCCAAGGCTTTTGACATCATCCCCCACTCTGGAATCATAGACAGACTTACTAAGCTGGGCATTAATCCCTACGTCACTCGATGGGTTGCCAACTGGCTTACTGACAGAACCCAGACTGTAAAAGTAGTTGACTCCAAATCCAGCTCCAGACAAGTGGAGTACCTCAGGGTTCAGTCCTGGGACCGCTCTTGTTTGGCATCTACTTCTCTGAAGTACAGGCCAACACTAAGGGACTGAGAGCCATTATTGAATCCCCAAATGATGTGGATACTCTACAAGAGGGCCTTACAGAAACAGATGCTTGGTGCCAGAGCCATGGGCTCAAGCTCAATGCCAAGAAATGTATAGTTATCTCCACTGGGAAAAAACATGTACCCGTGAGTTACCACATAAGTGGCAGTACACTAAACACCGAAAGTGTGATAAGAGACTTAGGGACACAGGTGGACAGTGGTCTCACCTTCGATAACCACATCGCCACAACAGTCAGGAAATCCTTCTATGTGGCACACACAATCACGAAGGGCTTTTCATCGAGAAAAAAGGTCATTGTCCAACTGTACTCATCCCTCATTAGTCCCATTACAGAATACAATGCCCCGTTTGGCATGTACCTCTCAAGACATCTGCAACAACTGGAAAGGCCGCAGAAGTACCTCACTAAAAGAATCACAGGCCTAAAGCAGATGCCCTATGCTGACCGCCTTAAAAAAACTCCAGCTATACTCTTTCACATATTGTCTACTCAAAGGCGATCTCTGTTTAACATACAAGGCCATGTCAAACCCAGAGCTATTGAACATGCTATACAAAGAAATCCCAATTCATCAAAGCCACACGCTCCAGGGATCTAAACCTGTCATCACAATAAACAAAACATGCTGGAGGGATAGGTTCCTGACCCAGAGACTCCCCAGACTCTGGAATAGACTGCCCATACATGTCAAGCAGAGTGCTTCTTTAGCCCTCTTCAAAAGGAACCTTGACGATTGGATGGGAGATAAGAAATTCACACCGGGGATCACATCAGTCGGCCTGCTAGACAGGGGTCCATGGAAGTAAATAGTGTGGGAAGAAATAGCCATGGAATTATGTCTAGGCTTGTATACGCCCTAGTGCTGATAGCTTAGTACCAACCTATGAACCTATAAGAATTGTTGTTTACTCCCTGCATTAATTTAGTGAGGAAAGTCTGATGAGAGCAGAGTACACTGGAACAATGATCTCCTTGGACCTGGATAAAGTTGAGCAACCTAGAATGATTTCACACCACAGTGGGCACGTGGTGGTCAAAGGTCAGCATGCATTCCTATACTCCTGGCCACTGGGTCTACTTTTAGGTGTGTAGTATCAAAGTGGTAATTTCTAGGACTGGATGTCTTTACAAAGGGTACTTATTATGCATTTTTTTCTCACTGAGTTTTAGTACAAGGCTCTGGATATTTGTGTCTTTTGGGTTTCAATGACTGCCTAATCTGCAAAAGTTTGCAAACTTGGTCAGCCACAGGCCCTTGACATTTGCCTTGACTTCAGAGAAGTAGATGCAAAAATGCGAGATCCCAGCACTGATCCCTATGGGACTCTGCTAGTGACTGGTGTTTTTGTGGAGGTGGATTCTCCTATCCTAACCCCTTCTGCCCCATCAGTGAACCAGCTGGCAATTCATCAGATGACATATGGGTTTGTGCCTAATTCTGTAAGTTTATCTGCAATGCACGAGTGATGTACTGTGTCGAATGCCTTAGCCAGGTTAAGGCAGGCAGTGTGCACTGTTTTGCCTTTCTCCATAGCTTTAGCGACCTTCTCAAAGAAGCCCACCAGGTAAAATAGGCATGACCTGTCCTTGAAAAAACCAAAGTGGGTAGGGTCCAGTGTCTGCAGGGTTCCTATGTCACCGTTTATCAGATACATGATGATTCTTACCATGGTCTTGCATATGAGACTAACCAGACTTTTGGGTGTTTAGTTCCCCAGGTCTGTGGAAGGCCTCCCTTTGTGTACAAGGATAACTGCTTCAGTCCTCCATTTATTACGTATACAGCCTGAATGGAGGCTATGGTTAAAACAGATTCTAGCTGGCCTGACAGGTCCTGTTTCATGCTGTTCAGGAGGCATACTGGGATGAAATCTGAATTTGCCTTAGTGCAGTGAGGACCTACTCTTTGGTGATAGTTGGTGGAGTACTTCGGGGGGAGGGGGTTAAACCTGAACTAAAAGTATTGACCAGCAGGTTTTCCATGACCATTGACTCTATCAGTAGCTCCATTCACCATTAGTTCAGTACATTGTTGGGTGTTGCCTTTAAGGTTGTGGACATAACTGAAGAAAGACTAAGGATTGTCCTTAGTTGTGGAGACTTATTTTTATCTCAAACTTGACTTTGGTGGACGTAATTAGTCCCCTGAGTTGCTTGTTCAGACCTAGGAGGGTGTTGGGTACCTTGACGGGCAACATCCTTCCTGTTCTTAGACATAATTTCCCTTCTTTTGTTATACCAGCTATATGCACTGGAATTCCACCAGGGAGAATTGTTTATGGAGGTTGTCGTATGTTTATTTTAGGCAGTTAGAGCTGTCTCTATGCTGCTATTTACCTGACTGCACAGGGTTTCTGTGAACAATTCCACATGGGCAGCTGCGTTCTCAGAGTTTGAGGGATTTTTAATTTTTTTTTTTTGGTGGGGCTGGACTGTTGCTTAGTCGTGGGCAGTTACCCTTGGAATATTTTTTTTAAATGTTCTGAGCTTGGCTTAATATTTACTTCAAAGAAGACAGCTTTGTGGTCCAACCTGACCAATGAGGACTTTACACCAGGGGAGTGCACATTTCCCTCCATGTCTGAGGACGAGGTCAAGGATATTTGCACCCTTGGTGGGCATGAAGACTAGCTGTTCAAGAGTATTTGTGCAAAAGTCCAGGAATATCTGAGCCTGCATGTCTGAAGTCGTGTATGACTCCCTGTTAATACTTATGCCACCCATAAACAAGTGTGCCAAGCTGAATGGGGAACATTTCTAGCACTGTGAAGTATATGGTGTTGGCTTCCTCGGTCATGGAGAGGGACTTCTAGCTGGAAAAGAATATCGTATGGAACTTCATTAGTTGGACATGGAAAAGCTCAAGTGCATTACACTATTTGACCAGCCTTGAGGTGTGCTCATTTCTGATATAAAATGAAACTCCCCCACCTTTACACCCAACCTGTGGAGTATCTGTTCCAAATCTGTGGAAGGCATTATAGCTTTGCATTGCTGGGATACTCTCTGTGGTTTTAAACCATGTCTTGGTAAACTACAGTTGCGTGTACTTACCATAAATGTAGATGTTCGAGTGTATTCACTGTTGCAGTCATTACATTTAGATTACCTGCTTGCAGGTAGCCCTCAGTCAGCCTGATTATCAAAGTCTTGGATCCTGCGTCAGTTGCCGTCTCATCTTCCATGACGTTAGGTAGTCAGGGGGTATAAAGCATGCAGCCGACACCATTACATCAGTTTTTCTTGGCCCAGATGTCAGGCGCCCGATAATGGGAAGCAATTAAATATAAGGTTACACCTCCAACAAAAAGCAAATACACCAGAAAGCTTAAGTATAGTAAACAAGAAGAGAGGTAAAGCCAATATAAGTCAGGGGCTGGAGAGAGGGTAACCAGGACTGAAACAGTGAATACACTCGAACATCTAAATTTATGGCAAGTGTACACAAAGTACAGTTGTGTATACCTACCATAAATGTAGATGTTCGAGTGTCTTCACTGTTGCAGTCATAACTGTAGGGTACTCCTGCCGGCAGGCAGCCCGAGGTTGGCCAGAATATCAAAGTCTGGGTCTGGCGTCGGCTGTATCAGTAAGTACCCTGACGTCAGAACGTATGGGTATAAAGCTGACAGCCGACGCCATCTTCTCCAGCCTTTCTTGCCCCTGATGTCAGAAGCCCCCATAAAACCAAAAGGTGTCCCAAGGGAAACACAAATACACCAGAAAGGTAGTGGAAAAGGAAACACAGTAAGCAAAAAGAAACAAGAGGGGTCTGGAGGGAGGGAAACACCGACTGCAACAGTGAAGACACTTGAACATCTACATTTATGGTAGGTAAACACAACTGTACTATGTTCTTCGTGTTTCACTGTTGCAGTCATAACTGTAGGGTAGAATCCCAAAGCTGAGAACACGGGAGGAGGTTATGAAGAAGAAGGAGCAGCTAGAAGACCCTGCAAGACAGCAGAGGCAAAGCCTGCCCTAGACTTAGAGTACAAAGGGAGGTTATAGTGCTTGGAAAAGGTATGCACAGAGCTCCAAGTGGCAGCCTCCAGAATGTCCTTGGTAGGAACTCCTCTGAGAAAGGCTGCTGAAGTGGCAGCTGCTCTAGTAGAATGACTGACGGTATCTGGAATCTGTTTTCCATAAAGAGAATAACAATATCTTATTCCATGAGCAATCCATTTGGAAATAGCTTGCTTAGAAATAGCTTTACCTAGAGAACTGGAAGCAAATCAGATAAGCAATTGATCTGATTTTCTGAAATCTTTAGTTTTGCCCAGGTAAAAACGTAGTTGCCTGTGTACGTCCAATGAATGCAAAATCCTTTCCCCCTTATTTTGGGGTTTTGGGAAAAAGGTAGGAAGGTGAATAGTCTGATTTAGAGCCACTCTAGAAACTACCTTAGGCATAAAAGTAGGATTGGTCCTCAAGGAAACTCTGCCCTGATGGAAGATGAGGTATGGTTCCACTGCCATGAGGGCTTGTAACTCAGACACCCTTCTGGCAGAAGTCAAGGCCAACAAGATAGCTGTCTTCCAGGATAAAAACTTAATATCCGCAGAGGCAGCAGGCTCAAAAGGAGGCAAAGTAAGCTTTTCCAAGACATAGTTGAGATCCCAAGGAGGGACAGGAGGAGATCTAGGAGGTCTTAAATTCTTAGATCCTCTCAGAAATTGTCTAACCAGCTGGTGGGAAAAAATGGGAGGATCACAGTTGAAATGAGCCGAAATAGCAGAAGCATGAATTTTAATGGAAGAAAAGGAAAGACCTTTAATCAAAAGGTCTGAGAGATAAAGTAAAATAGAGGGAATATCAGGTATTAAAGGATCGGAGCCACGATCCTGCATCCAAGCACAAATTCTTTTCCATTTAGAAGCATAATATTTCCTTGTACTAGGACGCCTAGCTTCCAAAAGAATATCCAAAACTTGTTTAGGAAGAGAAGAAGGAATCAATTGCCTTTGATGAGCCAAGCTGCCAGGCAGAGAGTCTTGATTTGAGAGTGAAATACCTGACCCTGATGCTGGGACAGTAGAGAATGGGTCAGAGGAAGACTCCAAGGGGGTTCCAAGCAAAGGTGCAGTAGAGTTGGGTACCAAAACTGGCGAGGCCAATTTGGAGCTATCAAAATGATCAGTCTGGGTTTGTCCAGCTTTATCTTTAGCAATACCCGAGGCAGAAGAGGAAGAGGAGGGAAGGCATATCCCGAAAGATTCCTCCAGCTGAAGGACAGGGCATCCACTTTCCAAGCTGTCTTGTGGAAGGACCTGGTGCAAAAGAGAGGCAACTGATGGTTGAGATGGGATGCAAATAGATCTAAGGACAGCCCCAAACTGCAGTTATCATGCTGAATAAGTTGGGGTCAACATCCATTCGTGAGGATCCAAAATGTTTCTGCTTAGACTGTCTGCCAAGAGATTCTGATTTCCTGGAATGAACTGTGCCTGAAGATCCAGATTCAAATTTAGGGCTGTGTCCCATAAAGTCATGGCAAGTCTGCAAAGGGGGTAAGAGTGAGAGCCCCCTTGCTTGTTTATGTACCACATGACTGTGATATTGTCTGTTCGAATTAGCAGAGGTCCTGGCTTCAAAAGAGTCTGGAAGGCTAGAAGAGCATTTTGGACTGCTAACATTTCTTTCAAGTTGATGTGCCATAGAAGGTGTTTGTTTGTCCAAGAACCCTGTTGGCATTTGTCTAGAAAATGAGCTCCCCAATCATAATCCGAGGCGTCCGTGGTTATGATCCGAGTAGGTTGAAGAAGACGAAAGGGCTTCCCTTCGTTCAAAACACACGCCCTGGACCACCAAAGGAATTCCTTCTGGAGGCAGGGAATTAGTGGAATCATTGTATCCAGACTGTGGCAATGCTGAGACCATACACTCTTTAGGTACCATTGAAGTTTCCTCATGTGAAGCCTCGCATTTGGAATCAACATGATGCAAGAGGCCATGTAGCCCAAAGCCTGCAGGAATTTCCTTGCAGTGAGCTGAGTCAATGTTGCCAAGGTCTTGAAGATTGAAGCCAGCTGTAACTGTTTTTCTGGAGTAAGGAAGGCCATCTGTAAACTTGTGTCTAGAAGAGCTCCCAAAAAGGTCATTCGTTGAGAAGGAATCAAATGTGACTTTTTTGTGTTCACTGAGAATCCCAGTAGTAGGAGAAGATGTTGAACAAAATGTAGGTGTTGAAGTAAAAGGTCTTTGCTGTCTGCCTGAATTAGACAGTCGTCCAGATAGGGGTAAATCTGAATCCCCTGAAAGTCTGCAGTAAGCTACTACTGGAGCCAGGCATTTGGTAAACACTCTGGGCGCAGTAGATAAGCCAAATGGCAGTACAGAGAATTGGAAGTGTCTCGAGCCTGCCTTGAATCTGAGGTACTTTCTGCATTGTTGCCTTATGGGGACGTGTAAGTAAGCCTCTTTTAAGTCCAATGTTACCATCCAAGCATCTTGCGAGAGCATTGGAAGAAGTTGTTGAAGTGTAAGCATCTTGAATTTTGGAATTTCCAAAAAGGTGTTTAATATTCAGAGGACCAGAATAGGTCTCCAGGAGTTTTGCTTTCTCGGGACCAGAAAAAGTCTTGAGTAAAAACCTTTCCCCACCTCTAGAGGTGGAACAGGTTCTATGGCTCTTAAGGCTAATAAAGCGTCCGCTTGATTTAAGGCCTCTGTCCATTGATGTTTTGGCAGATCTGGCCAGCCGGAAGGCCTTGGCAGAGTGTGAAAGTGGAATCTGCAGCCTTTCAAAATCACGTCTAACACCCATTTGTCCTGGGTAATGTGAGTCCAATTTTGGTAAAAAAGAGAAAGTTTTCCTCCGAGAGGGGCATCCAGGGAAGGAGGACCTGAAGCCCAACAGAGGGAGTCATTGGGTCTGCTTTCTTTGGGTTTGAGGTCTGTCTTCTCCCCTTCTAGGTGAAGAAGCAGTCCACTGTCTAGATCTGTAAGAGGCCTGAGCCTGCGCCCGACCTCTGGAGCGTCTATATCTTCCCCTTTGAGGCCTGTCAGAAGTGGGAAAAGACCAATTTTTGGAGGGCCAATTTCTGGAAAATCTAGGAGGCTGCACTTGCAAAAAATCTTTTACAGTCTGCATAGACTTGGCTTTTTCTTCCATCTTTTTAATAACCTCCTCAGCCTTAAATCCAAATAAGTCATCATGCTGAACAGGGGCATCTAGCAAATTTAGCCTTAACTTGTTCAGGTAAATTCTGCTCAAGAAGCCAAGCATGTCTCCTGATAACAGTACCAGAGGCAGCAGCCCTGCAAGATAAAAGAAACTGTTGATACTTAAACATGTGAAACTGGCAATTTAAAGCTCTAATAGAAAGGGTAGCTGAAGTATAAACCTTTTTGCCCCACCTGTCCAAGGCACGAGAATCCTTTTCAGAGGGGATAGAATTCTTAGAGGAGGCGGCCTTAGCAGCCTTAGAACCCTGCAAAATAGTTTCAGGATCAGCAGAAGGGTTCTTAAATAAGAATTGATGGGAATCAGGGACCCTGTAAAATCTATCAGGCTTAGAAGGAGCAGGCGGCATGGAATCAGGATTCAAGTTAGCTTCAGAGAAGGCATCATCCACAATGTCAAGTACAGGAGGAATAGCTAAAGGCCTGTGTTGAGGGAGAAGAAGAAATTCCCTAAGTCTCTTTTTGGAAGCAGAATAATCCTGACCTTCCCAATGAAAATGCTCCCTCATCTCATGCAAGGTTTCCCCAAAAGAGAAATCTTCAGGGGGGGAGGCAGAGGGAACAGAATCCTCTGCATCCGAATCCTCATAAGGAGGAAAAGAGTAATCCTGATCAGAGGAAGAAACAGAAGATACAGAAGCCTGATCAGAAGAATCATAAGGGATATCCTGTCTAGGCCTTTTCTCAGGAGGAGGGTGAGAGCCCCTAATCATAGTTAATAAATCTTCAGCCATCCGTAGTAATTGCTTCTGAGTCTTAGGAGCTGAATCCGAAGAAGCATGAGCAGAAAGTCTGGGTTTAACAGGAGTCTTTGACTTAGCCTTTGTCTTTGTGGAAATAGTAATATGTGAAGGCCTGAAGACCCCCTCAGAAGCCGGTACCTGCACAGCGGTTCCGGACCCATCTGAAGGAGCAACGTTCGAAGGTCCTGCAGCAGACAAATTACTAGGCCTAGATGACTCCCCATGGGAGTCCGTGTCGGCCATCGGTTCTGAAGTGGCGGACGACAGGGGCTGCAAAAGCACCTCACTGACGACCGCCGAACCCGAAGCTGGCTCCGGCTGCAAAGTATCCTGTTTGGACCTCGGAGGCCTGTCCTTGTCTTTGCGTTTCTTCTGTATTCCGGTAGTCGGTAAAGTATCCGACGACATCCTATAATTAAATAGTCTACTGAAGTAATTCAAGGCCCAATCGTCCCTACGCTTGATAGTGCGAGAATTAAACCTGGCACAGAACCGACAGCAAGAAACGTCGTGGTCAGGGCCTAAGCAAGGTAGACAGTAAGAGTGGAAATCTTTATGAGGTATTTGTTTTCCACACGATACACAATTATTAACTTTTTCTGACATCGGAGGAGCAAGAAAAAGGTTTCCCCAACGGGGTACTTAGCTTTGAGAAGAGAAGTAGAAAACTTCGGACCGACGACAATCACAAAACGTTGTCTTGAAAACGCCAACCAACAACTAGCGAACTGCTTTGCGGCAAGAAAGACTGGAGAAGATGGCGTCGGCTGTCAGCTTTATACCCATGCGTTCTGACGTCAGGGTACTTGCTGATACAGCCGACGCAGGACCCAGACTTTGATATTCTGGCCGACCTCGGGCTGCCTGCCGGCAGGAGTGCCCTACAGTTATGACTGCAACAGTGAAACACAAAGAACATCTGTACTATGTTCTTTGTGTTTCACTGTTGCAATCATTACATTTGGGTAGATTCCCAAAGCTAAGGAAGAGAGGAGGCAGTTATTGAGCATTAGGACTAGCTATTAGGCCCTGCAAGACTGCAGTGGCAAAACCAGCTCTGGATTTAGAAAAAAATTGGCAAGTGGTAATGCCTGAAGGTATGTACAGAACTCCAGGTAGCAGCTTCTAGGATGTCCCTGGTAGGAACACCTCTGAGAAAGGCTGTAGACGTAGATGCAGCATTGGTGGTATGGGGTCTTATCCCCTGTAGGGTAGGTTTTCCATGGTACTTATAGCAGAAAATAATGCAATGGCCTATCCACTTAGAAATGGTTTGCTTTGAAATGGCCTTCCCCTCTGCCCCTGCAGCAAAGGCAACTAGCAGCTGTTCAGATTTCCTGACAGGCTTGGTCCTGTCCAAGTAAAACCTAAGTTGTCTGTGCACGTCAAAGGAGTGCAGTATTTGTTCTCCTTTGATCGGTGGACTAGAAAAGAAGGTTGGCATATGAATGGACTGATTAAGGGCCACACTGGGTACCACCTTGGGCATAAAGGAAGGATTGGTTCTGAGGGACACCCTGCCCGCATGAAAGATGATGAAAGGGTCCACTGCCATGATGGCCTGTAATTCAGACGCCCTTCTTGTTGAAGTGATGGCTAGAAGGAAGGCTGTTTTCCAAGAAAGGAATTTCAACTCCACAGATGCAGATGGCTCAAAAGGAGGTAGAGTGAGCTTTTCCAATACAAAGTTAAGGTCCCAGACAGGAGTAGGGGCTCTCCTGCGTGGTCTTACATTTTTGGCCCCTCTGTGGAACTGTTTCAGTAGGGGGTGAGAGAAGAGTGGTGGCTCAGTATTATAATGTGCTGAAATGGCTGAGGCATGAATTTTAATGGAAGAGAAGGAAAGGCCGTTGTGCAGCATCTCTGTTAAGTATTGAAGAATATGTGGTAAATTGGGCACTGTTGTGCCCATCCCCCGAGTCTGGCTCCAGGAACAGAATCTTTTCCACTTTTCAGCATAGGATTTTCTAGTACTAGTCCTCCTTGCCTCCAGGATGACATCCAGCACTTGTTTGCTGAGAGATGGTATAGGAGAATTAAGGTAATTAGCCAGGATGCCAGATTCAGGGTTTGAAGCTTGTGGTACAGAATCTGGCCCCCCTGCTGGGACAGTAGGGAAGGAGTCGGAGGCAGGTGCCATGGTTCCAGTAGTGACATACTGCGCAAGAGGGGATACCAGTGTTGGCATGGCCATTCTGGTGCAATGAGTATTGTCCTTGGTTTGTCCTGTTTGATCTTTAGTAAAACTTTCGAGAGGAGAGGCAGAGGGGGAAAGGCATAAACTGAGAGGCTTTCCCAGGTAAAGGACAGAGCATCCACTTTCCAAGCTTGGCTGTGGGGAATCCTTGTGCAGAATTTGTCCAATTGGTAGTTCTGAGGGGAGGCAAACAGGTCTATCTCTGGGCTCCCCCCATTTGTTTCTCAGAATGTTGGATATCTTTGGCTCCAGTTTCCACTCATGTGGGTCCATGAGATTTATGATTAGGTCATCTGCCAGTGTATTTAGCTTGCCTAGCAGGAATTGAGCTTGTAAATGCACTTGGTAGCTCAAGGCTGTGCTCCACAGAGCCATGGCTAGTCTGCAGAGGGGGTATGAGTGGGCCCCCCCCCCCCACTTGTTTATGTACCACACAACAGTGGTGTTCGCAGTCTTTACCAATAATTGTTCTGGAAGAATGTGGTCCTTGAGGGCTGTCAGAGAATTCTGTACAGCTAACATTTCTTTTTGATTGGCATGCAGGTGCATCTGACTCTGGTTCCATTTGCCCTGAATGCACTGCCCTGCCAAGTGAGCCTCCCATGCATAGTCTGATGCGTCTGTTAGGGTTTGGGCAGCAGGGGGTAGAGTGAATGGCAGTCCCTTGTTGTGGAGACCAAAGGTACTCTGTCTTTATACAAGGAATGATGGGAATCATTGACTCCAGGTCCTGAGAATGTTAATACCATAGGCTTTTTAGATACCACTGTAGTGTCCTCATATGCAGTCTTGCATATGGAATTAGTAGAATGCAAGAAGCCATGAACCCCAGGGTTTTCCTTGCGGATAGCTGGGTCTTTGTGGATAGTAGTTTGAAGTAGGCTGTCAAATAAACTTGTTTCTCTGGCGTGAGGTAAGCCATCTGAGAAGTTGTATTCAAGCTTGCTCCCAGGAATACAATTTGTTGACAGGGTACTAGGTGAGATTTCTTTTCGTTTATGGTGTACCCCAGTGAGGTTAGTAGTTTCTTTACAAATGCCAGATGATTTAATAGTATGTCCTGGCTTTCTGCCTGAATTAGACAATCGTCCAGTTATGGGTATATTTGGATATTTCTTTGCCTACAGAATGCAATGACTGGAGCTAGGCACTTTGTGAATACCCTGGGCACAGTAGATAAGAAAGTGCATTCTCAGAAGTACAGGCAAACACAGGAGGACTATGGCTAACCAAGTTCGCCGATGACTGCAAACTGGGAGCCATAACTGACTCTCCGGATGACACAGACATTCTCCAAAAGGGCCTTACTGAGTCGGATACCTGATGTCAAAGTCATGGTGTCTAGCTAAATGCCAAAAAATGCACAGTCATCCCGTTTGGGGGAAAAACAAAACACCCATGAATTACCACATAGGTGGCAGCCCCCTTAATACAAAAGAAGCAATAAGAGATCTGGGGACCCAGGTAGATAGTAATCTCTCCTTTGACAATCAATCATATTGCCAAAGTAGTTAGGAAATCCTTCTATGTAGCCCATCTAATTATTAAAGGATTTGCATCTAGAAATAAAGAGGTTATAGTGCCCCTCTACTCGTCACTCATCAGACCCATCATAGAGTACAGTGTCCCATTTGGGATGTACCTCACAAGACACTTCCAAAAGCTGGAAAGACCACAAAAGTACCTCACCAAGAGGATTACTGGCCTCAAACATATGTCCTATGCAGACAGACTGGAAAAACTCCAGCTGTACTCAGTCGCATATCGCTTACTCAGAGGTGATCTCTGCCTGACGTACAAAGCCATCTCCAACTCAGAATTGACGGACATGCTCTACCTGAAGAAATCCAAGTCACTGCGAGCCACTCGCTCTAGTGAGCCAAACCTCGCCACAACAATAAATAGAACATGCTGGAGGGATAGAGTCCTGTCACAGAGACACCCCATGCTTTGGAACAAAATTCCTAACTACATTAGGCAGAGCCCCCTCACTAACACTCTTCAAGAGAAACCTTGACGAGTAGATGGGAAACAGAAAATACACCCCTGGGATCACTTAATTGGCTCTTCTTGACAGAGGTTCAATTAATTAATCAATGGGGCGGCGAAAGCTGACACATTCTGGCTAGGCTTATAAATGCCCTTGGGCAGATAGCCTAGTACCTACCTATGTAGTCTGCTCTGAAGTGTAGGTATTTTCTGCAAGATTCCCTTACTGGGATGTGCAGGTAAGCTTCCTTTAAATCCAATGTTGCAACTAGGCATTTTTGTCTAGCATGTGAAGCAGCTGATGAAGAATTAGCATTTTGAATTTTGGGATTACCAAAAAGGTGTTTAGGATAGACAAGTCCAGGATAGGACGCCTGGCAATACCTTTTCTGTGTACCAGGAAAAGTCTTGAGCAAAAACCTTGTCCCCATTCCTCTTCTGGGACAGGCTGAATAGCCCTGATACTTAGATTGAGAACCTGCTGTTGAGCTTCTGTCCACTGATTTAGGGGTAGGTCTGGCCAACCGTTTGGGTTAAGGAGTGGAAGTGGAATTTGCATCCTTGGGAAACTATATTTAGAACCCATTTGTCATGGGTAATGAGTTCCCAGTTTTTTGCATGCAGGGCGATCTTTCCCCCTAAAGGAACAGTCAGCTGAGCAGGGCTTGGAAGGTTTAAGGTTAAGTCACTGTGACAGTTTATTACAGGGGGGTGTATTACCACTTCCAGCTTTGGAAGAGGGACCCACCCCCCCACTGCTGAGGCCTGCGAGTACCTTGAGACTGAAGCCTGGGTGGTCTGCTGGCCCTGGGTTTGGACTAAGAAGGCCTGGAAGAGACAGGAAAGGACCACTTTTTAGAAGGCCAGTGCCTACGAAATCTAGGAGGCTGTACTTGCAGGAAATCTTTAACAGTTTGCATTGATTTAGCTTTTTCCTCCATCTTTTTAAGTACCACTTCTGCTCTGTTATCAAACAGGCAGTCTTGGTTTAAGGGAGCATCCAATAAATTAGCTTTAACATGATCTGGTAAAGTTTGCTCCTTAAGCCAAGCATGCCTTCTAAGTACAGACCCAGTGACAGCAGCCCTGCAAGATGCCTCTAAGTAATCAAAACCACACTGCAAAGTATGTTTACCAACTTTTTCAGCAGAATGCAATAAATCCTGTAATTCTTTATTTTCAGCACAGTCAGGAATCAACATAATTTTCTATTTAAGTAATCCAATAATATACTGCTACTTTAACATATGAAACTGGCAGTTTAAAGGCATAATGGCCAAAGTAGCAGAAGTGTGTACCTTCTTACCCCATCTGTCCAGGACCCTGGAATCTCCATCAGTGGGGGGAGGATTTTTGGCAGTATTAGCCTTAATGCCTTTGGGTCCCTGTGAAATGGTCTCTGGATCCGCGGTATGATTCTTAAATAGGAATTTGTGAGAGTCAGGTACTTTGTAATACCAGTCAGGTTTCCTGTGAGCCGGAGGTAAAGTTTCTGGGGCCAGGCTAGATTCCATGAAGGCATCATCTACAATGTCCAGTACTGGAGGGATAGCTAAAGGCTTGTGTTGAGGTAGGAGTAAGAATTCCCTAAGCCTCTTTTTTGGAGTCAGAGCAATCTTGGCTTTCCCAGCAGAAATGCTCCCTAAGAGTATGCAAAGTTTCACCAAAAGAGAAATCTTCTGGAGGGGAAGCAGAGGGAATGGAGTCCTCTGCATCAGAATCCTCATAGGTACCCAAGAGTTTTCTTTTCTGGGTACCAGAAACAGTCTGGAATAAAAGCCTTGTCCCCTTTGTTCTACTGGGACAGGTTGAATAGCCTTGATACTGAGAAGAGAAAGTACTTGGTTTTGGGCTTCTGCCCACTGGTTTGGGGGGAGGTCTGGCCATTCACTTGGGGTTGGGAGTGAGTGGAAGTGGAATCTGTATCCCTGGGAAACAATGTTTAAGACCCATCTGTCCTAGGTAATGTACTCTCAGTTTTTGGCATGCAGGGCAAGTTTCCATCCTAAAGGTGCAAGTACTTGGGCAAGGCTTGGAAGAGTTCAGGAGAAGTCATTGTGAGATTTTACCATAGGATGGTGGCTTACTACTCCCTGTTTTGGAGGTGGGAGTACTCCATTGCTTAGATCTGTGCACGCCCTGAGACTGTAGTCTTGGTGGTCTGCTGCCCCAGGGTTTGGACTGAGAAGGTCTGGGAGGGACTGGAAAAGACCAGTTTTTAGAAAGTCAAAGCCTGCTGAATCTAGGTGGCTGTACTTGTAAGAAATCTTTAACAGTTTGCACAGATTTAGCTTATTCCTCCATCCTTTTATAGGTTCATAGGTTCATACTAGGCTATCTGCCCGAGGGCATTTACAAGCCTAGCCCATAGTTTTGTGGCTTACGCCACCCCTTTAGTATGGGGAACTATACCCATTATTTTGCTGTGCCTCTGTCGAGCAGTGACACTGAGGTAATCCCTGGGGTATATCTGCGATCTCCCATCCATTGGTCAAGATTTCTCTTGAACAAGGCCAGCGAGGTGCTCTGCCTCACATATACCGGGATTTTGTTCCACAGCATAGGGAGTCTTTGGGTGATGAATCTATCCCTCCAGCACGTCCTATTAATAGCCGTGTCGAGGTTCAAGTCTCCTGCCCTTGTGGCTCTGACGGATCTAGATATTTTGAGGTGAAGCATATTCATCAAATCTGGGTTTGACATGGCCTTGTATGTTAGGCAAAGGTCACCTCTGAGCAAGCAGTAAGCGACTGAATAGAGCTGGAGTTCTTTCAGTCGGGCAGCATAGGACAGATGTTTGAGACCCTTTATCCTTTTGGTGAGGAACTTTTGTGGCCTCTCCAGCTGCTGCAAGTGTCGGGTCAGATACATTCCGAATGGGGCATTGTACTCAATCATTGGTCTGATGAGTGATGACTATAGGGAGACTATGACCTCCCTTGATCTAGATGAGAATCCCTTCATGATAAGGTGGGCAATGTAGAAGGTCTTCCTAACTACTTTAGCTACATGGGTGTCGAATGACAGACTACTATCAACCTGGGTCCCCAGGTCCCTGATAACTTCTTCTGTGCTCAGTGGATTGCCACCCATTTGGTAGCTAGGGGTAACCTTGTTTTTCCCGAAGGGTATGACTATGCATTTTTTGGCATTTAACTTTAGGCCATGGCTCTGGCACCAGTTAACCGTTTCTGTGAGACCCTTCTGAAGGATATCTGTGGCAGATGTGTTTTCTACTATGGCCCAGTTTGCAGTCATCTGCAAACTTTGTCAGCCATAACCCTCCTGTGTTTGCTTGTACTTGGAAAAGTAGATGCCAAACAAGAGTGGGCCCAGGACTGAGCCCTGTGGTACACCACTTGTGACAGGCTTTGAGTCTGACATGGCGCCAGCAACTCTTACCCTGTGGGTTCTGTCACTCAGCCAGTTTGCAACCCATCTTGTGATGTATGGGTTAACATTTAGGCTGATGAGTTTTTCAATGATACCCGAGTGGGGTATTGTATCAAGGCCTTCGCCAGATCGAGGTAGGCTGTATGGACTGCCTTTCCTTCATCAATGGCTTTGGTGACTGTTTCGAAAAAGTCAACCAAGTTTAGAAGGCATGATCTGCCTTTGACAAAGCCAAACTGGGATGGATCCAAAGTCTGCAAATTTCCTATGTCTTTATTTATGAGGTCCATTATGATCCTCTCCATGGCTTTGCAGATAAGGCTTGTCAAGCTAATGGGCGGTAATTTCCAGGGTCAGTGGAGGCACCGCCTTTGTGAAGTGGGACCACAGTTGCAGTCGCCACTCCTGGAGTGCGTATCCAGAGGTAAGACTATGATTAAACAGCTGTCCTAGCTGTGGGTTTAATTCCTCGTTGAGTTCGTGGAGCACACAGCCGAGGACACCATCAGGTCCCATGGATGCTGTGTTTTTTGCTTTGGAGAGAGCAGTTCTCACTTGGGCGTTGGAGATGTTTGGGGGGCTGCAATCGCTTGGTATAGATATCTCTCCTTTTGGGGGGGGGGGGGGAGTTTGCACTGAACCTGTCAGCCAGTATGTTGGCAATGTCAGTAGGATCAGTAATCTTCACATCATTTTGAACTAGTTCTGAACATATCTGGGAGTTTCCTCCCAGGTTTCTAACATAGCTAAAGAAGGCCTTATGATTGTCTTTTGAGTCTTTAGCTATTTTTCTCTCAAAATTTGCTTTGGATGATTTTATGAGAGCTCTTAGGTTTTTTACTTATAGTGATCAAGGGTGTCTTACCTTTTAAGGATTTTACTCTATCTTGTAGTAGCTTCCTCCTTTTGTTGTAGAGTTTGTTTATGGCTGGGGTCCACCAGACTGGACGCTTGCCTTTGGTACAAAGAATCTTTGTTTTGCTTGGGATTGCCTTATCCATGCAGTCCTGCAGGTGCTGGTAGAAGGCATTTGTAAGTGATTCAGCGGCTTGAGTACTGTTTTCCGCCGGCTCGGGGGCCTTAAAGGAGACCACACTAGTCTTTAGAAGTGTGAAGTCGGCTTTCGAGAAGTTCTTTACTGTGGTCTTTTTTATTTCAGGTGGGGGTGGGATGAGGATCTCCAGCGAGATTAGTTTGTGATCTGATCTCACCAGTGAGGGGTATACTTCCGGTGTTGAACATTGTGCTCCCATGTTCGTGATGACTTCTGCTTTATTGCCAAATAGACACACTTGATTTAATGCATCTATTAATTTTGTTTTGACATGGTCTGGCAAGGTTTGTTCCTTAAGCCAAGCATGTCATCTAAGAACAGACCCAGTGACAGCAGCCCTGCAAGATGCTTCTAAGGCATCAAAACCACATTGCAAAGTATGTTTACCAACTTGGTTAGCAGAATGCATTAACTCTTGTAAATCTTTATGTTCTGCACAATCAGGAATCAACATAATTTTCTGTTTAAGTAGTTCCATAATATGTTGCTGATACTTTAACATATGAAATTGGCAATTTAAAGCCCTGATAGCAAGAGAAGCAAAGATGTAAACCTTCTTACCGCATCTGTCTAAACCCCTAGAATCCCTGTCTGAAGTGGTAGGATTTTTGGCCATCATTGCCTTAATGCCTTTAAGTCCCTGGGAAATGGTCTCTGGATACGCAGTAGGATTCTTAAAGAGGAATTTGTGGGAGTACCTGTCAGGTTTCCTGGGAGCTGGACACAAAGTATCAGGGGTAAGGCTGGATTCCAAAAAGACATCTACAATTTCCAGAACAGGAGGGCTAGCTGGAGGCCTGTGCTGAGGCAAGTTTAAAAATTCCCCGAGTCTCTTTTTGGACTGAGAGCAGTCCTGGCTCTCCCACCAGAAATGCTCCCTAAGGGTATGCAGGGTTTCACCAAAAGAAAAATCTTCTGGTGGGAAAGCAGAGGGAATGGAATCCTCTGCATCAGAATCCTCATAGGTAGATAAGCGTATGTCCTGGTAATCAGAAGGGTCAGAGTTAACAGACTCCTGATCTGAAGAATCAGAAGGAAATTCATTTCTTGGTCTTTTTGAGGGGGAAGGCTGACTTACCCTAATTAAAGTAATAAGGTCTTCTGCCATTCTAAGCATTTGTTTTTGTGGCATGTGGGCCTGAGAATGCGCTTTGGTTATCGGTTTCCTAGGCGTAGTGTGAACTCTAGGCCTGAGAAATTAGGTATTTTTGGTCTGAAACGATGTTGTCGGTTTAATATGAAAATCGGAAGGCCTAAATACAACCTCAGAAGCCGGTGCCTGCACAGCCATCCAAGGTATAGACACCCGCAGGTTCCATAGTCGAAGAAGCATCTCGCGGCATATCGGACTCCGAATGGGTTTCAGTAGAGGCCTGCGAATCTGTAGAAACAGGTATCAGGGGCTGCAAAAGCTCCCGAGTACCAGTGGACTGGCTACTAGCTTAAAGGTACTTCGTTGGCAGTTCTGGACCTATGCGGTCTGTCTCTGTCTTTATTCTGACATTTTTTCAGACTATCGGTAGTTGGGTGGCTTACAGAAGCCATTTCAGAATACGGTGATAGAGAGCAAAAGAATTTAGGGACAAAAATAGCCCAATGATGAATAGTTTGGGTGTTGAACAAGGCACAAAGCTGACAGCGAGGGACGTCATGGTCTGGGCCTAAACAGATGACGCAGTCAGAATGAAAATCTCTGTGAGGTATTTGCTTTCCAAAGGCAAGACAATTATTAATTTTTTCTGACATCGGTTAGAGCAAGAAAAAAAGATCCCCAACGGGGTACTTATCTTTTAGAAGACTTCAAGTCTGAAACTCGAAAAGCGAAAATTTCAGGAGGCAGCCGACCGGCACTTGCTTCTGGCACCGCGTTGGCTGCATGTTTTATACCCCTGACAACCTGACATCATGGAAGAAGCGACAGCATCCAACGCAGAAATCCCAAGACTCTGGTATTCAGGCCAACTGAGGGCTACCTGCAGGCAGATAACCCAAATGTGATGACTTCAACAGGGAAACACGAAGAACATCTCCCTAATCATCTATCTTTCATTCAACTCTCCACTGCCCATAAACTCATTTTCAGTCCTTCCCATTCATTATCCTCCACTCTCATGATGCACCATCCTGGCCGTTCTCTTAGATCCACCAATCAGAACCTATTTGAACTGCACAAACCTCTTCACACTCCCAGTCAATCTCTATTAGCCTTCTCTCTTGCACAAAAATGGAACTCACTTCCTCACCAAATTTGGACTGCCCAAAATCATTCTGCCTTTAAGTCCCTTCTACACTCTTATCTATCCTCCACCTGGGAATGTTCCTATTCACATCTCTCCTAACTTTTTCCTATTTCCTTTCTCTCAGTTAATCTATGCATCTTGCAGCTCTCTCCTACAACTGTATTAACTGCCAACAAATATTGTAGTGTACATAGAGCTTCCTCTCCTATAAGTACATAAACTGCCAATATTAATGTTTTTTTTTGTACTAACTGTTCAAATTTTGTATATACTTTCTTGCATTAACTGGTAAAATAATTTTTAATGTATTTGAAGCTTTTCTCCCCAGGCCTCCACTGAAAAAGAGCTCAATAAGCCCAATGGACTTCCCCAGTTAAACTACAAATAAATAAATAAATAAATAACGTGTGTATGGCCAGCTACCACATTAGGAGAGCTAATATGCATAGCAAGTACGATTTTGTTACCCCCTGCTTGCTGACATACCAAAGAACTGTAGTATTGTCTGTGAACAGTTCTTGAGGGCTCTGTTTCAGTTTGGGCTGAAAGGCCTTCAACGTCAAAAGAATTGCACTAATCTCTCTTACACTGATGTGCTTGTTTGTTGGAGTCAGACCAGGTGCCCTGGACTCTTACGGGGCCCAGAGTCACTCCCCACCCCTGATGTGAGGCAGCTGTGTACATTTCTTGCACTGGCGGGGGGGAGGGATTGAAGAGGTAGGCGCAGGTTGGGACTCACTTGATTCAACCATTGAATCTCTTTCTTAAGACAGGGTAAGAAGGGGATTTTGTACTCCAGAGGATGAGTGCGCAGAGTCCAAATAGATCTTGGGTACCACTGAAGCTTCCTTATGTGACGTCTCGCCAATGGTAACATGGAGATATTTGAAGCCATGTGGCCCAGGAGCCTAAGGTGCTGCCTGGCAGTCAGTTCTGTGGTCTGACTGACCAACAGCAGACACTGTGTTAACATTTCCATTTTTTGGGGTGGTAGGAAGGCCTTCATGACATCTGTCCAAATCCTGCACCCTAGGAAGACTAGATTCTGTGCAGGGTCAGGTTGGACTTAGGATAATTTATCTGGAAACCTAGTGGCTGCAGGAAGGAGAGGGCTGCCTGTAAATGGAGCAGGAGGGATTCTCTGCAATCCACCTGGATGAGCAATTCGTCTAGATAAGGGTAGACTTGGATACCTCCTGCAGATGGCCACCACTGGTATCATGCACTTGGTGAAAACCCTTGGTGCCATGAAGAGACCGAACTGCAAGGCCGAGAATTAATAATGAGAGGAGGCCACAGAGAAATGTAGGTAACTCCTGAATTTTGGCCTTATGGGGATGTGAAGGTAAGCATCCCTGATTTCCCAGGTGGCCATGAAACCCTGAGGCAATATCAAAGGGAAATGAGTTTGCAAGGTGGGCACATGAAGGAAAAGATTTAGGTGAGAGAAATCCAGAATTGACCTTCCGGAGCCTTGAGACTAGGAAGAGCCTGGAATAAAATCCTTTTCCCTTTTCTGTCAGAAGGACAGGTTGGGTGATACCCTGGGCCGTAAAGTTGTTCAAAACTGGTTGAAAAAGAGGGGAAGCTGCTCAATGGGGGCTGAGGGATATTTCTCCCAGATGGAATAATGATACACGTCATAAAGTAACCATTTTCTATTATGGAGAGGACCCACCTGAATGTGGTGATGTTTCTCCACACCGGGAGACAATGAGACAGCCTTAGTGATGGTAGGCTGGGGGGAGGGTCCAAGAGTGGCAGGAAGTCACAGACTACCTGCCCTGTCTTGAAATTGAAGCTTCTGGACTGGAGGCTGGGCAAGTCTGGCAGGAGTGGTTTTCTTCCTGGCAGCGTTCCTAGGTGTGGAGGGGGGACTGGGAGCAGAGTGCTTCCTGATAAATTGAGTTTTTGATGAGTAATTTCTATGGAACTTGGGGACAGGAGAGACAAACAGGTATTTAAAATCTTGTAGCCCCTTCCTCTTTTGTTGCAAGGTGTTAAAGAGCTCTGCTACTTTGGTGCCAAAAAGAACAGGGTTGTCTAAAGGTGCATCTAAGAGTTCTGCCCTGATGTCATCAGGTAGTGGCCGAAGTCTTAGCTACAAATACTGCTTGAGAACAGAGGCTGATGCAGCTGACCTTGCTTGAAGCTTTAGCAGCATCGCAGCTGCACCTAATGGTGAGTGTAGTGACCTGGGAGGTTAAGGAAATGAGGCTAGACAGTTGAGCTTTGGCAGGGGAATCAGGAATGTCAGTCAACTGTTTTGAGACTTTTTCCAAAACAGCCAAGGCATATTTGGACATGTGGGTCTGGTAGCTGACCACCCTGAATGCCAGGGTGGAAGATGTGTAGACTTTTTTCCCCAAACATTCCATAGCCTTGCTATCTTTGTCAGTAGGAAGGAGGGAAAAAGGAAAGAGTTTGGATGCCTTGTCTGCAGTAATTGAGATTGTGCCTGGGTCAGCTGCAGGGCATTTCCCCAAGGATTTAGCTCCATCAGGAACTTTGTAGAACCTGTCAGGTCTGGGAGGGGCGGATGGGAGTCTGGGTTTAGAGAAGCTGCACTGAAAGCAACATGAAAGGCTGGCAGTACTGGTGGATAGCTGATGGAGCAGGGGAATCCACCTGGAGAAGTTCATAGTACCACTTCTGTACCTCTGTCACCTCAGATGAATCCCATTTAATGTGCTCCCTCATCTTAGTAATGGTCTCCCCAAAGCGGAGATCCTCTGCTGGGGAATCTGCTTCAGCAGATTCTTCCTCAGGAGAGGAATATCCAAGAGGGGAGGGAAGTTGGGAAACATAAGAGAAATTCCTCTGAGGAAGAGTCAGAGGATTCCTCCTCTTCTACATGAGCGGAATCTAAGGTTTGGGGCCTAGGACTCAACACAGGTGGAGTCACTGGTGAAGGTACTGATTCTCTAGGTATATGCTTTAAGCGTGCAATCTGCTATGCAAGGTTTTCAGGATGAAAGCCTGGCAAATTGAGCAGACCTTATGGTTGTGAGACAGTCCCAGACCAAAGAGGCAAAGCTCGTCTGCACCTTGGGAGAACAGGCCTACACTCCACTACCAGAAACAAACTTTTTTTTGGCAAATGGCTACCTAACTTACCTACACTCACAAAAAACTAACACTCCAAGAGAAAAATAGCCAAAAACTTGCCTACCAAAACCTGGAGCTCAGGATCACGCTGCTTGACAAAGCCGCGGAAAATGAGATCTGAGGGAAGGAAGTAGACAGGGGTATTATGGGTAAGGGGAGCTCAGATCAGAAGCTGGTAACTCTGCTGTGTCGGATCCGATCCGATGGGGATCAGAAGACCCACAAGTTGATGATCAAATGAAGTTAACTACTTTAGATCAAAGATCCCCAACGGGGTACTTACCTCAATAATTCTTGATCCAACAGCCAGTATCCAGGAAAGTACAGTTGTGTACACTTACTATAAATATAGATGTTCGAGTGTATTCACTGTTGCAGTCATTACAATTGGATTATCCCTGTCAGGGTAGCCCTCGGCCGGCCCGAAAACCAGAGGGTTAGTATTTCTGCGTCAGTGGCTGTCGCTTCAGGACTATGTCAAGTCGTCAGTATTTATTTTTCATTTATTTATTTTACATTTGTTAACCGGGCTGGTCCAACTGGATATATTTCCATTTTCAGCAGAGGCCCGGGGAGAAAAGCTCCACAGTAACATTCAAAAGTTTATAATGTACAAAAGAAAAAGTATAAGAGAAAAAATAATAAAAAAAAAATTATAAAAATAATGAGAGAGCAGTAGTTACAAAGCCCTACTATTTGAGCAACACAATATTAAAAAAGAAATACATACACAAATATAAAGAAAAATTAAGTTAAAAATAATCAGAGAGCCTTAGCTAAAGAGAAGTATGCTAATTGTGAAACAAAAAACCTAAAAGGAATAAGACACTCTTACATTAAGATATGTGAGGTTGTTTACAATATGTTCACAGTTTAATTAATCTCCTATTTGTAACGATAATTTAAGACAGTTACTACTACCCAAGGGTAAGCAGTATTAAATGGTGAGGGGAGGCAGTATAGAGAAAATGGCAAAAGAGAAAGCAGACAGTTAGGGTAACAGCATGGGCATAACCAGTGTGTTTTAAGATGTTGTTTGAGCCTTTTTTTAAAGAGTGGGAAGGAGGAAGTGCAGTTAGATCTGATGGCAACAGGTTCCAATATTTTCCAGTGGTATTAGAAAACAAGGAGTCACCTGCCAAGTTATTACACCTGCTAATGCTAGCCAGTAGTTTAGTGGAAGAGCATAAGGAATTGAGGTTTGTATAGGGGATATTAAGGTTAGAGAGTATTGGTGTGTTGTTGGGTTGGTAGAATATCCTATAAACAATGGTAAGTTGGGAAAGTATCAAAATGATTTTTAGTTCAAGCCAGTCTAACTGCTGTAGGTTCAGACAGTGGTGAGTTCTAAATGGGTTCCCAAGTGGCAAACCTGGCAATATTATTATAGAAGTTGGCTAGTTTAGTGAGATTATTTTTCTTTAGGTTAGTAATATATGGGGGAAGCATAAAGAAGAGTAGAGATATGATGGGAGTGGGCAACTGTAGTTTTGGCTGTTGGTATTAAGAAGGGTTTTGTTCTATATAGGGAACCCAATTTTCTATTTACGGTTTTTATTGTGTTATTTATATGATTATCAAACATAAGGTTATTGTCAATTAAGACTCCTAAAAGTTTGGTGGTACAGTCGGGGGTTATAATGGTGCCATTATTTGATGTGATAGAGAAATTGATTGGGGGGGACTTACTGTTAGGTGTGAAGAGTAAGAGCTTGTTTTTTTGGCATTCAAAAGGAGGCAAAGTTTTAAGAACCATGCCATGACGGAGTTAAATACTGTCTGGGTTAGGGATTGTAGTTCAGATGTGGAGTTGGCAGAATATATGAGCGTGGAATCATCTGCACATTGTATGCAGGTAGCTTGAGGGATTGCTAAGTGAAGGTCGTTTATGAATAATGAGAATAGAAGTGGATCTAGAATGGAGCCCTGAGGGGCTCCGAGGGAGACTGGCAGGTGGGAAGATAGTTTATTCTCCCAGAGGACTGCTGGTTACCTACAGACAGGTAAGGCAGGACTTAAACCAGAGAACAGCCTTGGTGTCTAGAGCAAGAGATTCAAGTGTTTTTAAGAGCAGGGGGTGGTTGACCATGTCAAAGGCTTTTGACATATTTATTTATTTTTTTATTTAACATTTGTTGACCGGGAAAGTCCGACTAGGTTCCACAGATCCTGTTTTCAGCGGAGGCCCGGGGAGAAATGCTCCAGAAGCATGTTTTTAGAATGTGGGAGGAAACCAGAGTACCCGGAGGAAACCCACGCAAACGCAGGGAGAACATGCAAACTCCACACAGAAGGCATCCCAGCCGAGAATCGAACTGGAGAACCTCTTACTGTGAAGCGACAGCATTAACCGCTGCACCACTGCGCCGCCCAATAAACAACATATCAATAAAGAGTGCTGATGAGAGGATGTTATTACGGTTTTTACTGATGGAGTTGGTGAAAGATAGGAGGGCTGTGGTGGTACTAATGAAATGGCCTGAAGCCATGCTGACAGTTAGCTAGTATATTATGTTGAGTTAAGTGGTTAATTAGTTGATGGTGAATGCATTTTTCCATAACTTTTGCTAAGGGTGATGAGAGCTACAGGCCTGTAGCTGCAATACTCATTGAAGTTTCCGCCTTTATGTAGGGGGATAATGTGGGAGATTTTCCAGATATCAGGGATTGTTCCTTCATTTATAGTTCTGTTTATAAGGATGGATACAGGATAAGCAGCTGCTTTTTGCAGGTATTCAGATGGTATTTGGTCAGCAGAGGGGGTACACAGCTTAGGTTTATGGATAAGTTTTTGGATGTACGAGGTAGCGATGGGTTGTATTTGGAATGTTGGGAGAGTATCAGGTAAAGAGGTTGGGAAATTAGAGTTGTTTGTGGAAAGTTGACAGGCTAGAGATTTTATGGCGTCTGTGAAAAAGGTATTAAAGGCATTGGCAGTTTGAAGGGAGGTATTGTTATCAGCCCCTAGTGGGGGTAGTGTGCTGGAGTGCCCTGGGTGTAGGAGTCTATTTAAGCTAGACCAGAACTTTTGTGTATTGTTATGGTGAGATTGCTGTAGTTTACAACAGTAGTTTTTCTTCTGTCAGTGAGTATAGCTTTTTTGTAGTATTCATTAGCTGCCTATATGTTTGTTGCTCTGAGATATTTTTGGATGCTCTCCACTTGGCCCAAGATTTATTCCTAAGCAATATGAGTTGTCTAGTTTCTTTTGAAAGCCAGGGGTCTGGTTTGGACTTCATTCTGATAGAACGTTTAGGAGCATGCTTATCAAGGATAGTTAAGAATTTAGAGTTGAAATATTTAACAGCCTGCTGAAGAGGGAGAGTTTTTAGTGGGTTCCAGCTACAGGCATTAAGTTCATTTTGGAATAATACAGGGTTAAAATGTTTGTTGGTTCGACAGATCTTGTAAGTGGGGGTGTTAGGATGTCATTCTTTTGTCTTACAATGTAAGTTAACATATGATCACTCAAGTCATTTGGGAGAGTTCCTACCTTGTAAATTTGCTGTTTATTAATAAGTATCCAATCTAAGATACTCTCTGTTGTTAGGTTTGTTAAGTCTAGTGGTGGTGGTAATATTTTGACTAAAGCCATGAAGATTAATATGTGATGAAGGATTACCTGTGTTTACACATTTCCAGTCAGTATTAAAGTCACCTAGTATAATAGTTTCTTGTGGGTAAGTAGTTGATAGCCAGCTAAGAATGTCTTCTATTGTAGTACTACTATCACCAGGGGGTAAGTAGATACAGATAATGTATAGGGCTTTGGAATGGTTTAGTTGAAGTCGGGAGACAAGAACTTCAGCCTTACTATCTTGAGGTGGGTTATAAGATATGAAAGAGATCTGCAGCGTGGATTTATACAGTAGTGCTGCTCCCCCACCCCTACGTTTTATGCGGTCGAGTCTCAATATGTTGTAACCTGGGGGGGGGGGATTATTTCATTGTCTTTAGTTACAGGTTTTAACCAGGTAACTGTGAAGTAGAGGATATCAAAGGAATGAATATCAAGGAGGGCATGGAGATGGGCAATTTTATTATTTATACTGCGGATGAGTTGACCTAAAAGCAAGCAATTAGAGAGACAGGTCTGGGTTGTTAGGGTGGGGGGAGTGGTACAACGAGTTGTAAAAATTGGGATGTTTGTTGGGCCTGGGTTAGGGTGGATGTCACTGTCTTTTAAGGTGGGAGTTTTTAGGGCAGAGATTGGTAGATGAGGAAGCTGGTAGATATTTTAGCTTCTTTACAGTTGTGTTATTGAAATTAATATGAGTAAGTCGATGATACTTGGCTAGCAGGGTGTGGATGTGGTATTTATTTGAAAATGGGTAAGGGTATAATTGTGACTAGCTGTTTGTTTAGGAGAGTAGTTGAAGTAGTAATAATTCAATTTATCAATGGAGGTGAAGAGATAGGCAGAGGTGAGGACAGGTATGAGAGTAACCAGGAGTATAAATTTGGTTAAAATAGGTTTAGTTGAAGACATATTATAAGGGGTTTCTTATATAGCTACATCAGGACCTGGGTAGGATAAGACAAAATAATGTATGGGTTGTCTAAAGTTCTTTGAGTAGGAGCAGTGATAAGGTAATGTATAATCTTAAGAGGTGTAGGAAGAGGTACTGGATGTAAGAGGTGAGGGAAAAGTAGATAGGTGGGGTGTGGTTAAATTATATAGATTGGTTGAAGTATAGGATTGGAAGGTTGGGAGAGAGGGTGTGGTTAAGGAAGTATACGTTTAGGGCCACTGGGGGTGGGTGAGAATTGGGGGTAGGGTAGGGAAGCGGAGTGAGCCTGCAAGGCCAATGGAGCGGGTTAGAGCTAAGAGAAGCTGAGAGGTAATCAGTTATTCAGTGAGACTGAGATATATATAGCTTTGAGTAGGTACATGGCACTTTCTTTAATTACTTTCCTTAAAAAAGAAATGCAAAGGGTGTCCTTAGTTCTACGTGTATAGGGGAGTAGGTATTTAATAAAGAGCCCTGAAGCAGGAGTAAAGTGACAGTGACATATTAAGCTATCTAGACTATCTACTTTTATAAATAAAAGGTAAATCCCTGTGTTATGCCTTTCTGGGGGAAGGGGGGATATCTAGAAGTAAAGATCCTACTGAGATAACTAGAGATAGGTGTTCAATACAGCTGGTGGAGTTCAGCAAGAAGTAAAGATACAGTTTTTAAAGCCTTGTGTTCTGTTACCCTCTAGTGGCCTATATGGGGAATTACACTAATTCACTAAGCTAGATAGGAGGTAAGGCAGAGAAGAAAAAAAAGAGGGGCTGGACGGCCTCGGGGTAGGTCCGCAGGTGTGCTAGCCCTTACAAATAGGTTTACCTAAAGCACTCAGTAATATATAGTTAAACCTGTAAAATTGTAGGATATCACCTACACTGTGAGGCTGAGTGAGGCACTTCTAGGTAAATCCACATAAGGGTTACAAGTTGGGTTTTCTTTTCAGTTCAGTAGGGATTTATTTTATGTTGCTATGCTGTTGATAGGGGGACAGCCTGTGTCACAGCACAAGGCCTATGAGCTGAAAAAGAGACAGACACAAATAAACATAAAATGGCAATTAGGTTACAGTCTTTGCAAGATTGGGAAGAGAAATGGTGGGGAGGAGTGCAAGTCAGTGGCTGAGTGGAGTGTCAAAAGCAATACAGGTTAAACACAGGAAATCATATAGACTCCTAAAAAACTAAATTATGAGGCACATAAAGCATTAGCCCTCTACAACCTTCTTCAAATAATTAGTACTCACTACAGGAGCTTAGATAAAGAAGATAAAAACAGAGCAGATTAACAGTTGATACAACTTTCACAGCAACATAAATGCTCGTATTAGCTAGAGCACTTACTGTAGACTATAACGCAAAAACACTGAATATCAGCCTATACAAAATTTCTAAAGCAACTACATTTGATGAACAACTGGAACTAACATGTAGTAGGCAATGCTAGGGTAATTTCTAGTAGCTAGGTTATTTGGAGTCATACTACACATAATATCAGCCTGTGTACAAATAGATTACTTAACATTAGTAGGACCTTGCATGAGGTAAGGAAGGCTAGGGTAATGTCTAATAGCTAGTCGTATAAAGCAAGGCAGCCGATGCCATTACATCAGTTTTTCTTGCCCTGTCAGGCCCCCCAGTGCGAGCCAGGTTATGGTGGAAGAACCCCACCAGTAGAAAGTAAGTACCAAAATGTCCCTTGTAAGGAGAGAGAGAGAAGAGGGGGATGGAGGGAGGGAAACCAGGACTGCAACAGTGAATACACTCGGACATCTACATTTATGTTAAGTGTACACAACTGTACTATGTTCTTCATGTTTCACTGTTGCAGTCATCACATTTGGGTTTATTCCTAAAGCTGAGGAAAAGGGTGGAGGCAGTCAAGTACACAAGGGGCTGGCTAGGATGCTCTGCAAGACTGCAGTGGCAAAGCCTGCCCTGGATTTGGAGAAGATAAGCAGGTGGTAATGTTTGGTGACACTGTGAACAGACGTCCAGGTGGCAGCCTTCAGGATGTCCCTGGTGGGGACTCCTCGGAGGAAAGCTGCAGAGGTGGAGGCTGCTCTGGTGCAGTGACTCCTGACCCCTTTGGGGGAGGCTTTCTGCGTTGCTTGTAACAAAAATGGATGCAGTGTTTAGAGATGGCCTTGCTCTCTGCCCCTGCAGCAAAGCTAATCAACAATTGATCAGACCTTTCTGAATGATTTAGACCTGTCTAGATAGAACCTGAGCTGCGCTGTCTGTGCACATCTAGAGAGTGCAGGATCCTTTCCCCCTTGTTCTGTGGATTAGGGAAAAAGGTGGGCAAATGAATGGAATGGTTGAGAGCCACACAACAGGACGAGTTAGCCCGGATGGAAACCCTGTCAGCATGGAACACTATGAAGGGCTCCACAGCTAAGAGTGCTTGTAGCTCGGAGACCATTCTGGCTGAAGTGATAGCCAGAAGAAGCTATCTTTCATGAGAAAAATTTTAACTCTGCTGAAGAAGCTGGTTTGAAGGGGGGCAGGGTCCGCTTTTCCAAAACAAAGTTAAGGTCCCAACCTGGGATAGGTGCTCTTCTGTGTGGCCTCAAGTTGCTAGCCCTCCTTAAGAATTGTTTGATCCGAGGATGTGAGAAAAAAGGTTGCTCAGTGGGGAAATGAGCAGAGATAGCAAAAGCATAAATTTTAATAGAAGAAAAAGAGAGACCACTGTGTAGCAGGTCAGCTAGGTAATCCAGGATGAGATATGGAGGTAGGGCTGTGCCGTATTCGCTCCCTCAGCTTGAATCCAGGTGCAGAAACATTTCCATTTGTCAGCATAAGACTTTCTAGTGCTAGAGAGTCTGGCCTCATGTACAACATGTAGAACCTGTTTACTGAGGTTGGCAGACTGATCAGTGGTTAGGGAATAAGCCAAGCTGCCAAATTGAGGGTCTGCAATTGGGGATGCATGAATTCTCCCTCACTCTGGGTCAGGAGGGTTGGGGTCTGAGTGAGATGCCATGGTGGCAGTGGGGACAGGCTGCGGTGCAGTGGGTACCAGTGCTGGCGAGGCCAGTCTGGAGCAATAAGAATTGTCCTTGGTTTTTCCTCCCTTATTTTGAGCAGTAACCTGGTAATGAGAGTTAGTGGAGGAAAGGCACAGACCGATAGGGGAAGGACAAGGTATCCACTTCCCAAGCCATGCAGTGATGCTCCCTTTTGCAGATCTTGCTGAGCTGATGGTTGGCGTGGGAGGCAAAGAGGTCGACCTTTGGGGTGCCCCATTTCTGAGTTATTAGAGTGAAGGTTCTTTTGTCTAGCTGCCACTCATGTGGGTCCAGAAGATTTCTGCTTAAGTGATCTGCCAGAGTTTAGAGAACGTGGCAGGAATTGTACTATGAGGTGTAGTTGCACGGCAGAGGCTGTGTGCCAAAGAGTCATGGCCCGCCTGAATAGAGGGTAGGAGTGAGTCCTTCCCAGTTTGTTGATATACCACATGACAGTGGTGGGTGTCTGTTTTGATCAGGAGAGCCCCTGGGGATATAAGGGGCCTGAAAGCTGTCAATGCTTGCTGGACAGCTGACATCTCTTTTTGGTTGATGTGCAGATGGATTTGCTGTGAGCTCCATTGGCCGTGTATGCACCTACCATCCAGGTGTGCACCCCAGGCATAGTCTGATGCATCTGTGGTGAGTATCTGGCCGGCGGGGGGTGGTGAGAAAGGCAGTCCCTTGTTGTGGGGGCATACTGCTGCCCACCAAAGAAAATCTTTCCTGAGGCAAGGTATTATGGGTATAAGAGTTTCCAGGCCTTGAGAGTGTTGACACCAAAGACTTTTTAGGTACCACAGAAGTTTCCACATAGGCAGTCTGGCACATGAAATGAGTAGAATGCAAGATGCTATGAACCGCAGAGCTTGCAGGATTTTCCTTGCAGATAACTGGGGTCTGAGGGCTAGCTGACAGAAGTAGGCTGTCAGTTAAGTCTGTTTTTCTGGTGTAAGGAATGCCATCTGGGATGCTGTGTGCAGGCTTGCTCCCAGGAATATAATCCTTTGGGTGGGTACTAGTTTTGATTCCTTTTCATTGATAGTGTACCCTAGGGAGGTCAGTAGGGACTTTACAAAGGCCAAGTGCTTGAGCAGCTTTTCCTGTCTGCCTGAATTAGGCAGTCGTCTAAATATGGGTAAATTTGGATATTCCTTTGCCTGCAAAAGGCAATAGCCAGAGCCAGACATTGTGTGAAAACTCTGGGAGCAGTAGATAAGCCAATGGGAAGTGCAGCAATCCTGCCCTGAAATGTAGGTATTTCCTGCATGATTCCCTGACAGGAATGTGGAGGTAGGCCTCTTTTAGGTCTAGGGTGGTTAGCCAAGCATCCTTGGAGAGCATGGGTAGCAGTTGCTACAGGGTGAGCATTTTGAATTTTGGTATCATCAGAAAGGTGTTTACAATGGATAGATCGAGGATGGGGCACCAGGTGCCCTCTTTTCTGGGTACCAGAAAAAGTCTGGAGTAGAAAAGCACAGTTGTGTACCTACCATAAATGTAGATGTTCGAGTGTATTCACTGTTACAGTCATTACAATTGGGTTATCCTGCTGGCAGGCTACCCGCAGTTGGCCCAAGTTCCAAAGTCTAGGTCCGGTGTCGGTTGCTGTCGCCTCCTCCCTGACGTCAGTGCGCCAGGGGTATAAAAGATGCAGCCGATGCCATTTTCGTTTTTCTTGCCCCAGATGTCAAGTGCCCCTAAAATGGTAGGCTAAATTATGCCAATAAGCATGCATACACAAAGAACAACTTTTCCTTCATCTACAAGCAAATACACCACATAGGTTGTATAGAATAGAGAAGTACAGATAAGTCCCAGCAAGGAAAAGAGGGATGGTGGGAAGGTAACCTGGACTGCAACAGTGAATACACTCGAACATCTACATTTATGGTAGGTACACAACTGTACTATGTTCATCATGTTTTACTGTTGCAGTCATTACAATTGGGTTGAATCCCAAAGCTAAGGTTGGGAGGATGGAGCTAAATAGGATTAGGAGAGGTCATCAGGCCCTGCTGAACTGCAGTAGCAAAGCCTGCCCTGGATTTAGAGTAGAGAGGCAAGTGATAGTGCTTTGTAAAAGTATACACTGAACTCCAAGTTGCAGCCTCTAAGATATCTTTGGTTGGTACTCTGAGGAAGGCTGCTGAAGTGGCTGCTGCTCTGGGTTGAATGCGGCCTAATGCCCTTAGGCACTGGTTTGCCATGCTGTGAATAGCAGAAACTAATGCAGTGGCCTATCCACTTTGAAATAGTCTGTTTGGAGATGGGCTTTCCATGTGATCCTGCAGCATATGCCACTAGAAGTTGTTCAGTCTTTCTGAAAGCTTTGGTTCTGTCTAAGTAGAAGCGTAGCTGCCTGTGAATGTCCAAAGAATGCAGGAGTCTCTCACCCTTATTCTGTGGGTTTGGGTAAAAGATAAGCAAATTAATTGTTTGGTTAAGGGCCACACTGGACACTACCTTAGGCATAAAATGTAGGGTTTGTCCTTAGAGAGACCCTGTCAGGATGGAAAATGATAAAAGGTTCCACAGCCATGAGTGCCTGTAACTCTGAGACTCTAGTGGAGGTTATTGCTAGGAGCAGAGCTGTATTCCAGGATAAGAATTTTATATCAGCTGCAGAGGCTGGCTCAAACAGAGGCAGTGTGAGTTTTTCCAAGACAGAGTTGAGGTCCCATGCAGGTATTGGTGCTCTCCTTGGAGGTCTTATGTTTTTGGCCCCTCTGAGGTACTGCCTTAGTAATGGATGAGAAAAAATAGGTGGTTCTGTATTGTAATGAGCTGAAATGGCAGAGGCATGAATTTTAATAGATGAAAAGGAAAGGCCTTTATCCAGCATCTCAGTTAAGTATTGCAAAATCTGAGGAATATTTGGAACAGTCGTGTCAATACCTTTTGCCTGGTTCCAAGCAGAGAATCTCTTCCATTTTTCTGCATAAGATTTTCTGGTGCTAGGCCTCCTGGCCTCCAAAATAACATCCATCACTGCTTTAGAGAGCGGTGTGTCTTGAATGGCTGCATTATTCGCCATGCTGCCAGGTTTAAGGTCCTGAGTTGGCTGTGCAGTATCTGTCTTATTGGGTCAGTAAGTGAGGAATTTGAGGCAATGTCCAAGCTAGGCATTGAGACAAGCTCTTTAGGACTGGGTACCAGTGCTGACGGGGCCAGTCTGGGGCAATCAGTATCATTTTTGGCTTTTCTTGTCTGACCTTTAGGAGTACCTTGGGGAGGAGAGTCAGAGGCGGAAAGGCATATACGGTTAGGTTTTTCCAGCTGAAAGATAGAGTATCCACTTTCCATGCTTGCTTGTGATAAGTCCTTGTGCAGAATCTATGTAGCAGGAGTTGTGAGGAGAGACAAAAGTCTTTGTCTGGGCATCCCCAGTTCCTTGTTAGCATACTGAAGACTTGTGGATCCAATTTCCACTCGTGGGGATCCATTAGGTTTCTGCTTAGTTCGTCTGCCAGAGTATTTATCCTTCCTGGCAGGAATTGTGCTTGCAGATGTACTTGGTAAGTCAGTGTTGTGTCCCACAAGTTCATGGCTAGTCTGCAGAGGGGGTAGGAATGCGTGCCCCCCTGCTTGTTTATGTACCACATGACTGTAGTATTGTCCGTCTTTATCAGAAGTTGTCCTGGATGAAGTAGATCCTTGAAGGCTGTCAGGGCATTCTGAACAGCTAGCATCTCTTTTTGATTGATATGTAGATGCATTTGACTTGCGGACCATGTACCCTGAATACATCTTCCTGCCATATGGGCCACCCTTGGCATGATCTGATGCATCTGTTGTCAATGTCTGCCTGGCTGTGGGTAAGGTGAATGGCTGTCCCATGTTGAGGTGAAAGGCTTTTGCCCACCATCGAAACTCCTGTTGCAAGCAGGGAATGAGGGTAATTATTGTTTCCAGGCTGTGGCAATGTTGAGTAAAACACTTTTTAGATACCATTGAAGTTTCCTCATATGCAGTCTTGCATATGGAATTAGCAGTATGCAGGATGCCATGAAGCCCAAAGCCTGCGGAATTTTTCTTGCAGATAACTGGGTCTTTGTTGCCAACATTCTGAAATAAGTAGTCAGTTGTCTGTGTTTGTCTGGCGTGAGATAAGCCATCTGGGCAGCTGTATTTAAGCTTGCACCCAGGAATATTATCTCTTGAGAGGGCACGAGTTTTGATTTCTTTTCGTTTACTGTGTACCCTAGACCTGTTAGTAATCTTTTTACAAACACCAGATGCTGTAGTAGAAAGTCCTTGTTCTCTGCTTGAATAAGGCAGTCGTCCAAGTAAGGATATATTTGTATTCCTCTTTGTCTGCAAAATGCAATTACTGGTGCCAGGCATTTTGTGAAGACCCTGGGCGCAGGAGATAAGCCAAAGGGCAGTGCAGAGAATTGGTAGTGCATTGAGCCAGCTATAAATCTGAGGTATCTTCTGCATGATTGCCTGATTGGGACATGTAGGTATGCCTCTTTTAGGTCTAAAGTCACAAGCCAAGCCTTCCTGCCCAATGGGCAGAAGCTGTTGCAGAGTTAACATTTTGATTTTTGGAATATCCAGGAATGTGTTTAGAATAGACAGGTCCAGTATTGGTCTCCAGGCTTTGTCCTTTCTGGGTACCAAGAATAGCCTTGAGTAAAATCCTTGTCCCTGCTCTTGCTGTGGTACTTGCTGAATGTCTCTCATGTCCATGAGGGATGAAACTTGTTTTGTGCCTCTGCCCATTGATTGCGTGGCAGGTCTGGCATATCGTTTGGCCTTGGCAGGGTGCGAAAGTGGAACCTGTACCCTTGAGATACAATATTTAAGACCCATTTGTCCTGGGTGATCAAATGCCAATTTTGTGAAAAAAAAAGTGCTAGTTTCCCCCCTCAAAGGAGCTGCCAGAAGATAAGTGCTTGGTGCTGGCAGGGGAAGTCATTGAGACTGTTTTCTGTATGGCTGTGATTTTTCCTCTCCGCTTTTGGAGGTAGAAGCACCTCATTGTTTAGACCTGTATGAGCCTTGGGCCTGTGATCTGCCTCTGGGGCGTCTGTATCTGCCTCTTTGCGGCCTGTATGACACTGGAAAACACCAATTCTTTGTAGGCCAGTTCCTGCTAAATCTGGGAGTCTGTACCTGTAAAAAATCCTTCACTGTTTGCATAGATTTAGCTTTGTCCTCCATTTTCTTTAACACTTCTTCTGCTTTAACACCAAACAAGGTATCATTTGAAACTTAAAACACCCTGCTGCAAATGTCCATCAAATAACAGAACTCGGACGAATGAAATTAGCGCTTTCAATCACTTTTTATTATTGTGATCTTCTTCAGAAACAAAGTTGCAATGCACAACCCTTCCTTTTACATTAAAATAATTACCTTAAACATGAAATGACAATTAATTGTAGCAATTAAATATCCTTTTTATAAAAAGTTATATAAAAATCTATGTTTTCTTACACACTTTGTTCGAAATTTTTTTATACACAATTTTATAATTCTAAAATGACCATGTTGTATATTTTATCTGTATAATAAAAAACATTTTAAATTAATAACTTCACATAAACCTGGTTTGCACCCAATAACAATTGCCAGAAAGCTTCTTCGCGTTCCAATACTTTGTTTAAATCACCAGCAAATAACGCTTTCTCCACATTATCTAAAATAAAAAATTAAAACTTCTTAAATTCATTAGATAACATAGTATGTATAGCTAGTGCATTTGTCCTATCTTTCTTCTTTATTGCCAATTGATGTTCGTATATCCTACGTTGAAGACTTCTTTTAGTTTTGCCAATGGAATAATTTCTACATGATGAACAGGTGGCTACATAAACCACATAGTCACCATTACAATTGCAGTATTTTTTGCCCAGAATGTCTCATTAGAATACCCAATTGTTACAAAAGATGAATTACTGATAAACCTACATTGTTTACAATTGTTACAGCTATATGTGCCTTTTTTGTTAGTGCACAAGCGGTTGGAACTAGCTTCTCTCTACCAGTTCTAACATGAACTTAATGCTAGTCACCTTTTTGTAAGTGAATCCTGGTGCCATCCCTAATGTGTTCACCAACTCTTTGTTACCTATTAGTATTCTTCAATTACTTTCTATTATGTTTTTGATATACCACATTTCACTGACTATAGGTATAGGAAAATGAAATCCTCTATTCACTTCCTTCTCTCCCCAAGTCACCCAAACTGTTGTGGCTTGCTGTACCAACCATTACATCCTGTGAATATAAAATGGGCTTGGCCACCCCACTTCTTAATACCTTAACTTCACTTTCTATGTTTCTTACCCAGTCTGAATCATAGCCACTATTTTGAAATAGTAGTCTTAAAACAGACACTTCTTTGTCAAATATATCATTATTGGAAATTAATCTACTGAGTCTTATCATCTGCCCTTTAATGACTCCCTTTTTCATGTGTGGGGGGGGGTGTAGACTGTCCTTGTGTAAATAATGATTAGCAAAATAAGGTTTTCTGTATACAGTATTGTTAGTTACAAACAAGGTATCATGTTGTAATGGAGCATCTAAGAGTTTTACTTTAACATGATCGGGCAGATTCTGTTCTTTTAACCAAGCATGGCTCCTAATAACAGAACCTGCAACTGCGGCCCTGCAGGAGGCCTCTAGAGAATCAAAACCACATTGCAAAGTAGGCTTTCCCACTTGTTCAGCTGCATGCAATAAATCCTGCATTTCTTTGTTTTCTGCACATTCTGAATTTGTCAGCATTTTCTGTTTAAGCTGTGACATTAGATATTGCTGATATTTAAGCATATGAAACTGACAATTTAAAGCTCTTACAGCCAAGGTAGCAGAAGTATAAATCTTTTTCCCCATCTGTCCGGGGCCCTTGAATCCCCATCAGAGAGGATAGGGTTTTTTGCAGTGGAAGCCTTGACCCCCTTGGGACCCTGAGAAATAGTTTCTGGGTCAGCAGCAGGGTTTTTGTAAAGAAATTTATGTGAATCAGGAACCCTGTAGTATCTGTCTGGCTTAACAGGAGCTAGTGGTAAATAGTCAGGAGACAGACCGGACTCTGAAAATACATCATCTACAATGTCTAAAACAGGAGGAACAGCAAGGGGCCTGTGCTGAGGTAATAAAAGGAAGTCTCTGAGCCTTTTCTTGGATTCAGAGTAATCTTGGCTCTCCCAGTGAAAATGCTCCCTCATAGTATGCAGGATCTCCCCAAAAGAATAATCCTCAGGAGGAGAGGCTGAAGGGATAGATTCTTCAGCATCAGAATCCTCATAGTTAGGAAGGGAATATTCCTGTTCAGAAGAAGAATCAGAGGAAATGGAAACCTGATCTGAAGATTCATATTCTATGTCTTGCCTAGGCCTCTTATCAGGAGGGGGATGGGAGCCCCTGATCAAAGTAATTAGGTCTTCGGCCATTTTAAGCATCTGTTTTTTAGGCATGGAGGCCTGTCCAGGAGAATGCTGTACTTGTTTCTTTGTCTTTAGAACTGCTTTAGTCTTGTCTTTGAAGTTGAAGATGGTTTTACATATAACTGTGTAGGCCTGAAAACACCCTCAGAAGCCGATGCCTGCTCAGCGGCTCCGGACCCATCTGAGGGAATAGTTTCCGAGTGTCCAATACCTTGAGTTTCCAGCGGCCTAGTCGGCTCCACATGGGAGTCGGAAGCGGCCTGTGGCTCTGAGGTAGCGGGCGTCAGGGGTTGCGGAAGTGCCTCACGGAGAACCAGCAAACCGGCAACAGGCCTAACAGAAGCCTCGTCGTCGGTTTTGGACCTCGGATGCTTTCCTTTTTCTTTGCGCTTTTTATAAACTCCGGTCGTCAACTGTTCCGATGGCATTGTATAATTGAATCTTCTGCCAAAGTAATGAAATGCAAAATCGTACCGATGCTTAATAGTGCATTGGTTAAATCTAGCACACAACCGACAACTAGCAACGTTGTGGTCAGGGCCTAGGCAAGGAATACAGTAAGAGTGAAAATCCTTAGGAGGCATTTGCTTCCCACAAAAAATACAATTAACTTTTTCTGACATCGGTCTGGACGTTGGTTAAACCTAGCACAAAACCAACAACTAGCAACGTCATGGTCAGGGCCTAGGCAAGGAATTCAGTAAGAATGAAAATCCTTAGGAGGTATTTGCTTCCCACAAGAAATGCAATTAACTTTTTCTGACATCGGTCTGGAGCAAGAAAAAAGTTTCCCCAACGGGGTAGTTACCTTTAATGAAGACTTCGGATCTGAAATTTGAAAATCTCAGGAGTCGGCCGACCGGCACTTGCGAACTGCTTTTGTTTCGGGCACCGTGCGGCAAGAAAGACTGAAGAAAATGGCGTCGGCTGCATCTTTTATACCTCTGGCACATTGACGGCAGGGAGGAGGCGACAGCAACCGACACCGGACCTAGACTTTGGAACTCGGGCCGACTGGGGGTAGCCTGCCAGCAGGATAACCCAACTGTAATGACTGCAACAGTGAAACACGATGAACATCCGTGGCCTTTGTGTTCTGCAGGAACATGCTCTATTGCCCTCATAGACAGCAGGGAAAGGACTTGCTTCTGTCCACTGGTTTGGATGTAGATCTGGGAACCCTTTTGGGGTTAGAAGAGTTTGAAAAGAAAATCTGTATCCCTGAGAGACTATGTTGAGGGCCCAGCGGTTGCTGGTAATGGTGGCCCAGGTGCATGTGTGAAAAGAAGAGTTTTCCTCCTAGGGGTAAGGGAAGGTGGGCAGAGGGAGGGGGTGGTGGAGGAGAGTCATCGTGAGTTCTTACCATGAGGGGATGGCTTAGAACTCCGTTTTTGAAGTGGAGGAATTCCACTGTTTTGATCTCTGCATTCCGTGTGGCTGCTGTCTGGGCTGATCTGACCTGATGGGAGCAGGAAATTACTAGTGCTTGGAAGGGTAATGCCTACTGAACCCTAGGTGGCTGGACCTGTAAAAAATCCTTAACTGTCTGCATAGATTTAGCTTTTTCTTCCATCTTAAGACCTCTTTTGCCTTAGTGCCAAATAAGTTGCCTTTGTGCAAGGGTGCATGCAACAATTTAGACATAACATGGTCTAGCAAGGGCTGTTCATTAAGCCATGCATGCCTTCTAAGGACAGAACCGGTGACTGCTGTCCTGCAAGATGCTTTTAGGGAGTCAAAACCACAGTGTAAGGTGTGCTTAGTTACCTGACTTGCAGAATGCATTAACTCTTGTAACTTTAGATTCCGCACAAGCAGGAAAGCAAGACACTTTCTGTTTGAGGAGTTCCGTGGTATATTGCTGAAATTTTAGCATATGGAACTGGCAATTTAGTGCTCTGACACCAAGAGTAGCAGAGGTGTATACTTTTTTACCCAATCTGTCTAGTGCTCAGGAATCCCTATCTGAGGGGGTGGGATTCTTTGCAGAGGTTGCTTTAATACCTTTAGTCCCTTGAGAAATTACCTCAGGGTGAGCAGTGGGATTTTTGAAAAGAAATGCCAGGGACTCTGTAATACCAGTCAGGTTTTATGGGTGCAGGAGGTAGGGTGTCAGGAGTCTAACTGGAATCCAGGAAAACATTGTCCACAACATCCAGGACTGGGGGAATGACCAGGGGGGTCTGTGCTGTGGAAGACATAAGAATTCCGAGAGTGTCTTTTTAGACTGAGGGCAGTCCTGACATTCCCATTGGAAATGCTCCCTTAGGGTATGAAGGGTTTCCCCAAAGGAATAGTCCTCGAGAGTAGAGGCTGAGGGAATGGAATCCTCTGCATCAGAATTCTCATAAGCAGAAAAGGGTTGCATGTCTTCATATTCAGATGCATCAGAATCAGACTCCTGTTCAGACAAAACTACTGGGGACAGATCTCTTTTTCTTTTGCAAACGGTAGCTTGGCTTCCCCTGATAAGCATGATAAGGTCTTCTGCCATTTTAAGCATTTGAGACTGAGGCAAGGAAGCACTGCCTGGGAATGGGTCATCAGTTTCTTGGGTGTGGTTTGTACCCTGGGCCTTAGAAACTCGGTCGCTTTCGAAAGAACGGTAGACGCAAAAGAAGTTGTCTGTGTCGAGAATCGGTAGTGCGAAGTACTTCCTCGGAAGCCGGTGCCTGCTCAGCGGCTCCGGACCCATCCAAGGGAGAGACGACCACAGGATCTCTAGTTAAAGAAGAGTTCTGCAGCATACCGAACTCCGAAAGGGTCTTGCTAGTGGCCTGCGACTCTACAGAAGCGAGCATCAGGGTCTGCGAGCGCAGTTCAATGAGGAACAGAGAACTGACAACTAGTTTAATGGAAGCGTCGTTGGTAGGCTTGGACCTGTGCAGTCTTGTCTCTGTCATTACCCTTGCATGTTTTCGGAAGCTCTGCTGTTGGATGGCTTATCGAAGCCATATCAGAATTAGAGGACTTTAAGCGAAAATATCTAGCTACAATAAAGGCCCAACGACATATAGTTCTGGCGTTGAACAAAGCACAAAAGCGACAGCGGGGGACGTCATGGTCTGGGCCTAAGCAAGTGACGCAGTAAGAATGAAAGGCTCGGTGTGGTATTTGCTTTCCACAGGCGAGACAGTTAACTTTTTCTGACATCGGTTAGTGCAAGAAAAAAGGACCCCCAACAGTACTTAGCTTTAGAAGACTTCAGCTTCAATTTGGAAGACGAAACTCAGGTAGCGGCCGACCATCATTCGTGCAAACTGCTTCTGCTTCGGGCTCCGCAGCAAGAAAGACTGATGTAATGGTGTCGGCTGCCTTACTTTATACTACTGACCTGACGCAAGTCCTGAAATCACAGCAACCGACGCAGAAATACTAAGCCTCTGGTATTCGGGCTGGTCGAAGTCTACCCTGGCAGGGATAACCCAAAGTGATGACTGCAACAGTGAAACACGAAGAACATCAGCTGACGTTCAACTGACGGCAGAGAAGTTCTGATGTCTGGTGCGTGCAGATGTCACTTTTATGACACACGCTAGTCTAGCCACATCAGAAGTCCCACTCACCTAGCAGTGAATACAAACTTTTGAAGACTGGCTGGACATTCAGGTAGCAAAAAGGAGGAGACCCAAGAGTACAGAGTACTGCAACATGTGAACAGAAGGATATAGACAGACCTGTGTCGTCTGTTTCCGTCCTTCCTCAACTCATGGGCCTCAGATCTGACCTCGGATCCGGTGATCTGGCTCCTCACCCTAACCATAATCCCCGTGTAGAGACTGAGCTACCTCAGAATGAGTTTACCCTCCAATAAGAGAATTTAAAAATATATAGGTGTTGACAACCAAACAACTGAGTCGATGTAAATACTATCAGGAGGTGAAAGGAAAGAGTGAAAGAGAGAAAGCAAGAACCTTCATGAGACAAGGGAAGGTCAATTAGGGAATGAGAACATGGCAAAAACATCTGTACCTGCAAAAAGTAAGGAGGGGGGCTGGTGGGAGGCTAGTTGAGGAAGGATGGAAACAGACAACACACATTGGTTGCTATGGTGGCATACATAACCTTCATAAATGCTGTCTCTTCCATCTGTTACTCAACGTGTGTGACAAAATTCCCCAGCTACTTTCTTACTTGGAAGGCCTTATGAAAGAATATTCCAGAGCACAGATGAACTAAAGCAGGCTCTACATTTGGACTGCAAATCCATTTTATACTGCGAGATGAGGGTATGCACCTTGGACCAGGTAGCTGCAGCACAGATATCATCAACTGGTGCACTAGACAAGAAGGCTGTAGACAAAGCCACAGATCTGGTGGAATAAGTCTTTGGGTGTCAAAGGAAGTGACAATCCTCTTTCTTGATAAACAAAGGACACGCACTGTGACAACCAGAGTAAGAGGGTGACTTTGGACACTGCTTTTCCCAGTTTAGCAGTAGAGAAGGACCCAAATTAGTGATCAGATTTCCTGAAAAGTTTTGTCCGACGTAAATAAAAACAACCAATGAATATCTGGCAAGTGCAAAGTATGGTCAGCCTTGTTAGAAAAAAACTGGGAAGAACACTAAGCAATTAATGGACTGATTAATGGATAATTCTGAAGCCACCATAGGAAGAAAAGAGTGGCTATTTTTAAGAGACACATTGTCCTTGTGAAAAACGAGGTAGGGAAGGGTTGAGGACAGGGCTTGCAGCTTAGAAATTCTCCTGGCAGAAGTGACAGCCACCAGAAATAAAGTCTTCCATGATAAATACTTCAGATCAACTCAGCAGCATGTTCGAATAGGGGCCCAGTCAAAGCCTGTAGCACAACAGCAATATCCCATGTAGGAAATGGATCTTTAAGCAGAGGATGTATTAGAAAGGTACCTTGGAGGAAAGCTTTTAATAATCTGAGAGATGCAATGGGCATATGATTTTCACTCATATGGAAAGAATATACTGCAGCTAACTGTACCCTGACTGTGGAGCAACCCAAAAACAACAGCGTAAAGGTGGAAAAACACTACAAGAAAAAAGTACAACTACCTTTGCCTTACTGTAAGGTGCAAGATATACAAATGCCTCACTATAACTGACTGTGGAGCAGCTGGATACACACTGGGAAAAGGTGTGAGGAAGTCTAAAATTTCTGGAAGAGGGGCTGAAAAAGACTCAATATTTTTTCAATTGCCCAAACAGAAAACCTTTTCCGTTTGCTCTTTTAAATTTTCCTAGTTGAGGGTTTTTGGGAAGAAGACAATGTGGGCAACTGAAGACGAAAACTTAGAGTGTAGAACCATCACTGGAATTGCAGAAACCATGTGGTCAATCTGAGGGAATGAATGTTTGGCTGAGGTGATCCCAAGCATCCAGACAGGGTGGACTAGATAAGTCCAGAGGAAGGGAAACCAGACTTGTCAAGACCAACAAAGAGCTCTGAGGATGACTATTACCTTTACTGCACATGCTTTCTGGAAAAAAAAAACTTTGGAATCAGGGACGTCAGGAGAAAGGTGTAAAGGAGTCCTGAGTGTCAAGGGTGTGTTACAACATCCCTGGGTAACTTCCCCTCTCAGGTAACTAGAAAAAGTAATTGTTGTATTTTGTGTTGTGGGGGAGGTGAATCGGTCACAAGAAGATCAGTCCCAGCGGCTGAAAATCTGCGCCATTACTAATGGATTGAGGGACCACTCTTGAGGGAACAGGACAAACCTGCTCAACCTGTTCACAAGGACATTTTTATCTCACCAGTGCATGCATTACTATTAGAAAGCAGCGAGAAGATACCATTCTTTGTCACAATTCCAAGGACACTCTAAACAAAGGACAAGATCTGGTTCCTCCAGGATAGTTGCACCAAACTGCTATAACTCTACTGTCTAAATATCATACTCAAAGGGAGAGGGTCTTGATAGACCTGTAACACTTGGAGGACTACTCATCTCCAAAATATTGATGTGAAGCCTGTCCTCTGTTTGGGACTATGTGCTCTGGACTATAATCTTCCAGATAATTACCTCCACACCCCAATTATGAACTGCCTCTGGTCAATGTGGCTTCTGGAGGTGGGGAGAATGAAAAGCACATTTCTGTAGAACATTAAGAAATTCTAACCAAACTGTACGTTAGCTCTGCAAATGTTCATTAAAATCACTAGAAAAGACATGCGCCGTTTCCTGACTGGCCAGTCCACTAAAGACCCACGTATATAATCTGGCTAGTGGCACTAATGTAATGGAAGCTGCCATTGAGCCTAGAAGGCAAAAAATTAGTCTCACTGGTGGCTTTTGGTAAGATAAGACTTCTTGGCAGGGGCGGATCATGCTATTGGGCTGCAGCTCCCCCAGCTGTACAAAAGAAAAGAAATGAATAAAAAACAAACAAAAAAATAAATAAATAAAAACAAATGAGAGTCCCCGAAACTCGCACATGCGCACTCTCCCCATTTCCTGAGACCGGACTGCTACTGAACCAGTTTGGAGCATGCACACAGATCTGGACTGCTGGTAAGACGGTCTTGACTCAGAAGACAGCCTGCAACAGCAAAGGTCCCAGAAGTCTATTCAGTTACAACTGCATAGACTGGAAGGGGATCGGACTGCTGTGTTTGCAGGCTGGAGACTGCACTCGCAGGAAGGACAGGACTTTGGCTCTGTCGCGGGGCTTTTGTGTTGGAAACTGGAGCTTTAGCTGGCTGGCATTAACAAAGCTGCTTTGGAATGAAACTCTGCAGGTACTACTGGTTTATACTAATGGAAGGTGAGTGTGTGTATGTGTGTGTGTGTATGTATGTGTGTGTGTGTGTATGTGTGTGTGTGTGTGTGTGTGTGTGTGTGTGTATGTGTGTGAGTGTGTATGTGTGTGAGTGTGTATGTGTGTGTGAGTGTGTATGTGTATGTGTGAGTGTGTATGTGTATGTGTGAGTGTGTATGTGTGAGTGTGTATGTGTGAGTGTGTATGTGTGAGTGTGTATGTGTGAGTGTGTATGTGTGAGTGTGTATGTGTGAGTGTGTATAAAATGCCCCAGTAGCTGGAAAGAAGTCAGGAAATATACCGGATGGCTAGACTCAAACCCTGTACTTTGGGAGTAGGTAGCAAGAGCTTGAATTTCATTACCCACCACCACTTGTGAAATCTTTGCCTTATTTTTGTTCTGTTCCTCATAAAATCTGTGTTTTTTTCTGGATTTTGAATTTACTAAATGACAGGCATTTGAATTTCAGACTTCATATTCTTCCTAAAGTACATAGTAACACAAAGCCTTTTATTCTAGCAATTTTCTGTTTATAAGATCAATATTTGAAATTTGTCCCTATTTTGGGGGTTGTATTCCCCCATTATTGGCTTTGTCTAGGTGTTTTGTGCTAAGAAGTTGGGAGCTATGATGAGAACTGAATTCACTAAATGATCGCCATTTACGTTTCAGTATACCTGTCTTTCAAGCAACAGCTGAGTTGGCATAGTGGTATGTTGTTCTGATTGTAGTACACAAGGTCCTGGGTTCAAGTCTTGGCAGTGAAATGGATGGTGGTAACAAAATTTTATTCTAGCAAATTTCCAAGACTATGCAAACAATGTTTAAAATGTGTCCCTAGGTTTTGGGCTTTTGTCCCACCCCCAATAAATTATGGCTTTTTCCAGATTTCTTGTGCTTCAAACTTGAGAGATACAGTTGAGAGTCGAGTGCATTTTACAAGAAGCTGAGAGCTTGAAATGAAGTTTAGTGCTGCTAATGCTGTGGGTATTTGTGTTGTTAATAGCACATCAAAGAATGTACTTGCTTTTGATGCAGAAAGCTGTGTGTTCGACTCTCACAGTATACAGATGTATTACTGATACTGTACTGCGTTGTACTTTTATAGGGGGTGGATGCTGCAGTCCTGAGAATGTCCTCTGATGGAGATAGCTAGTAAAAATGAACCTGTTCAGTTTGCCATCCATTCCCTATTGCAATATTACTAGCATATCATTTTTTTTAATGTAGCACAGGCAATTTATTCCTCAAGAGCAACAGGCACTTTATTTGTAGATGAAATAATGAAATATAAAGTTGTGTTGCAAGCAGCAACCTCTTCATTAGTTAGAGATCTCTTTAATGTGGAATTATTTAGATGACTTTTACTTCTGCAGAGATTGTGCATATTTACTGATACTGGTGGATTGTAGAAGTTTGAGTAGACTTTTATGATGGAAATGTTCTAAATTAGGCATTTTTGTCATTGGTGCATGCATTTTGTTTCATTGTTTACTGAAAAAATGTTTAAAACAATAAATTTAAAACACCCTCTAACAACTGTACTGTATTATACAAGGAATATAATTTAATTCCATCAGGAAGGTGGATCAAATAATACATATATGTTTCCTGTGCAAGGGGCCTATGACTTGAAAACAGCCCAAGTTAATCTTTATCTGCCACTGGCCAGATGTATTTTCTTTGAATGTGGGTTTTGATGCTGTTTCAATGAATGTGAGTTTCAAGGGCAGAGAAGTGTTTTAATGCTATGTCTATTTTCACTGTGAAACTGCATTGCTTTGTTTAGCAGATGTCTATTAGTGTTTGTGCTGTAAAATATAAAATAAAAATTTAAATGAAATCCAAATCATCGTAGAAGTAAAGCAGTATGCACATTACAGTGTTTATGGTAAATGGGGCGAAATAGCCTAGCTGCAGGGGGGGAGCCCCATTCAACCATGATTTTGTGAGGGGGGGGGGAGAGGGCTGCAAACTCAACCCCGGCTGTACTGTACCTCTCAACTGTCCAGAATTTTGCAGAATGAATAGATTTTTGCTTCTTATTTTTGGCTCGTTTCTCATAACATTTGTGGTTTTCTGGCAAGTCATTTGGGAATGAAATCACTAAATAATGAGACATTGAGTTTCAGACTTCATACCCTTCAGAAAAATGCATGCTATAAAGCAAGACCTGTTATTCTGTCAACTAAGTTTATACAAGAGCAAGTTTTAGTACTGTTTGTATGTTCCTCCAATATATTTGGCCTTGTCCAGATTTTCTGCGTTAAGAGGTTGAGAGACATGAGCAAATACATCGCTTTATAGAATTAAGTATATCCAAACCTCTTAACTGTCCCTGATTTTGGCTCAAAACGTTGCTCTCCCCATAATAATCCCTCTGCAAAATGACAAATTTGGAAGAAAACGTGGTAATTGTAATGATCAGAGTTACAGATTACTTTTAATTTCAGAAATGCATGTAGATTCTCTTATTTTGTCAGCAGCTCAAGTAAACAGTACTATTATTAAAAAAAGTGTTCCTTCTTTGACAGGTTCCCAGCTGTATTGTGTGGCTACTTTATATTTTTGCATCACATTTTTGGTCTGTTTTTCATAAAATCGTGGTTTTCTGGAAAATTAGTGGCAAATCATTAACGAGTGAAGTTAGAATATAATGACAGCCATTTGAGTTTCAGATTTCCTACCCTTCAGAAAATTCATACAAATACATGACCTACTATTCAATTATCTTTCTAAGTTTATAAGAGCAATATTTAAAAATTGTCCTTATTTTTGGGACTTTGTCCCACTCCTTCTTATGGCTTTGTCCAGATTTCCTGCTCTGAGGTTGAGAGGTATGAAAAAATGTGCCAGGGCCATCACCGTCAGCCAGAGACATTTCAAATTTTGACATACTTGTTGCACCCCACTCCCCACGTAGTGACTCTGGATGTGTCCAAACAAGGCAAGGGGGAGTTATGCCCAAGTGTGCAGTGTATCCTCACATCCAAGGTAGACACAAGTACTACAGTGGCTTTTCATCTGTCCTTGAATTTGCAGAATGTTCTTGTCTTCCATCATATTTTTATACTGTAGATTTATGCTTCTTATTCAATGCTGTTGCAGAGCCTTTTGCTCTGTGTTTAAGTAGCAATGCTTTAATGACCATCAGGTAAGCTTGTCCGAGATTGTAAGATGCAAATAAGCATTAATAAGCATACTTGATGAATTACCAACACTGAAAACATTTTTGTTGTTGCCATGCAGAGAATATTTACATAACTAGATTACATACAAGCCTTGGGTATTGAAATTGTAATAAAGGGCAGGATTAAAGTATTTTCAGAAGCTTGTTACATTTGCTGGAGACTTGCACTCATCTTTGCAGGCTTTACCCGTAAACTAAACAGAATGCCAATCTATCGTGTATGGTCCATAACCTGAGCAGTAATCCTTTAAGCAATTTATCTTGTTTGCTGTTCATTTTTTTACTTTGATCATGTTTTCCCCATGAAACAAGTAGATACTTGTTGTCAGGCAGCAGGTCTTTTTTGGCTAAGAAACATTTTTACAAGTGGGGTTATCACCGAGATTAATACTTTCAGCATGTTACTTGGTACTTTTATAAAGCGGAATATAAATTATAATTAGAACTGCAGTGCAAGGAGAGGTGATTTGAGTTGAATGCTGCTTGTTATTTATACTTGATTTTGACTGGCATTCCAGGTATGCAGTTAAAAAGCAATTTCTTTTTTCATGTCTCACAACCTTTTTGTTTCCATCTAGATATTAAGTAAGCTGTCACGTAGCCAATGCATTCAATTATTTTTTCTTTTACAATTCGTTTCGTCTTGACTGGACTCTCATAATGATGGTTTGGCACCCAGGGCAGCGTATTTAATTTAAGTCCCAGTTTTGTGGTTTTTAGCATAGCCCCACCCCTTCTAGTTGCCACACCCCTTCCTGTTGGCCCCATCCATTCACCTGTATCCTGCAGCCCCCCTTTCATCTGAAGTCACCAGCCACTACTGCTTCTTGGACTTGGTGAAGGGACATAATCCTTGTTTGAGATAGTTTTACTATTTGAAGCCTTGTGTCCAAAAGAGCTCTGATGAACTCTATAGACTAGACTGGATGTAGCTTTGACTTTTCTATATTCACCGTAAATCACCAAGTCTATGCACAGTTGGAGCAAGGAGTCCCTGGCTTGAACAAGTAGATCCCTGGAAGGGGAGGTGATGAGCCAGTCGTTCAAATATAGGAACACTGAGAAACCCTGCAGTTGTAGAAGAGCTGCCACGACTGACATACACTTGGGAAACATCCAGATGGCTGTGGTGGGACTAAAGGGCAGAGCACTGAACTGGCAATGACTGATTTCCAGCCCAAAGAAGAGTTGCTTCCTGGGGAGTCTTTCTTTATGTGGTAGTACACATCATAAAGATTGAGCACATCCAGTTGTTCTTCCTCAGTAAATGGAAGAATGGACTGAGCCATGGCCATCTGCAGATTTGTTTCCTTCACAAACTTGTTCAAGCGACTTGGGTCCAAAATTGGCCTTGGGTCTCCATTTTTCTTTGGCACTAAAAAGAATCTTTAATAAATTCTGAATCCTCTCTGGTTTGGAGGGACCTCTTGAATGACTCGGTTTCTTAGAAGCTTCCTTATTTCTGAAGCTGCTTCTCTTTGTGAGGGTGGGACATCAGGACTTCTTTTCAGGAACGAAGGAAGGTATTGGAAGAGAATGAAAAGTACAGTTTTGTACCTACCATAAATGTAGATGTCCGAACTGGATAGCATCTGCAGTCATAACAAGTGGGTTGTCCTGTCGTCAGGCAGCCCTGCAGTCGGCCGGATTCCAAAGTCCGGGTCCGGCTTCGGCTGATGTCGCGCTCCACCCGACGTCATCTCTGCTGGTCTTCGGGTATAAAAGCATCAGCCGACGCCATTTTCCTCAGTGTTTCTTGCCCCAGATGCCAGTAGCCCTCTTGCAGGGTAAAATTTGGATAGATGCCAATGTTTCCAAATAGATAGAGGTAAACACAACAATAAGCATATATGTACATATATACAAACAAATACACCATAAAGACTCCCCAACAGCTAGCTATTAGGAGGGTAAACACCCTAGGAGTACCACAGAGGGAAGGAGGGAGGGTAATCCTGACTGCAGATGCTATCCAGTTCGGACATCTACATTTATGGTAGGTACAAAACTGTACTATGTCCTTCATGGATGCATCTGCAGTCATAACAAGTGGGTAGAATACCATAGCCAACTAGGGAGGCGGATAAAGGTAGATTATGGTGTGTTTAAGATCCCTTGCAGTACAGCAGTGGCAAACCCTGCTCGGGATCTGGAATAAAGAGGCAAATTATAATGCTTGGCAAATGTATGCACGGAGGTCCAAGTAGCCGCCTCAATAATGTCTTTGGTTGCCACTCCTCGTAAGAAGGCTGTGGTAGTGGCTGTTGCCCTTGTAGAATGAGGTCTTATGTTCTGTGGAATTGGTTTTCCATGGAAGGAGTAACAGTATCGTATGCAATTTCCTATCCATTTGGAGATTGTCTGTTTGGAAATAGCTTTTCCTTCCCTTCCAGTTGCATAGGCTACAAAAGTTGGTCAGTCTTTCTGCTAGTTTTTGTTCTGTCCAAGTAGTAGCGTAGCTGTCTATGTACATCCAAGGTATGCAGTATTATTTCCCGTCTGTTTTGTGGGTTGGGAAAGAAGGAAGGTAGGTGGATTGCCTGGTTTAAAGATACTCTGGATACCACCTTAGGCATAAATGTAGGATTAGTCCTCAAGGACACTCTATCTTGGTGGAAGATTAGGAAGGGTTGCACTGCCATTAAGGCCTGTAGTTCTGAAACCCTCCTTGCTGAAGTAATTGCCAGTAGGAAAGCAGTTTTCCATGACAGGTGTTGTAGGTCTGCTGTTGCTGCTGGTTCAAAGGGTGCTAGTGTCAACTTTTCTAGCACAAAGTTTAAGTCCCAAGCTGGTAATGGTGGTTTCCTGGGAGGTTTTACATTCTTGATTCCTCTGAGGAACTGCCTGAGCAAAGGGTGTGAAAAACAGGAGGATCAAAGCTGTATTCTGCTGAAATAGCTGATGCATGTATCTTGATGGAGGAGTAGGACAGGCCTGAATGAAGAAGTTCGCCAGATACTCCAGAATGTTAGGCATATCTATGTTTGACACATCTTTTCCTCTTCGGTACTCCAAATGACAAACCTTTTCCATTTTCCAGCATAGTTCTTTCTTGTTGAAGGTCTGCGTGCTTCAAGAATAATGTCTTTAACTCTTTGGGAAAGTTCTGGATTAGCTGCTGCTATGTGATGTTCCATGCTGTCAGTTGCAGCGTTTTAGGTTTGGATGTATGATGCTGTAGTTGTTCTGAGTTAACATCAAAGGCATCAGGGTATTGGCCACATGTTGTTCGAGACATGCTCTTCAGTAGTGGATACCAGTGTTGTCTTGGCCAGTTTGGGGCTATCAGGATTATCCTTGGACGTTCTTCCTTGATCTTTAGTAGTACCTTGTGTATCAGAGGAAGAGGAGGAAATGCATATGCTGTTAGGCCTTTCCAGTTGAAGGAGAGTGAGTCCACTTTCCATGCTAGTGGGTGGAATGTCCTCGTGCAGAATTTTTCGAGCTGGTGATTGAGAGGTGATGCGAATAGGTCTATCTGTGGCATTCCCCATTTCTTTGAGATGGTCTTGAAGATGTCCGGTGCAGCTTCCATTCGTGGGCATCCGAAGTGGTTCTGCTTAGTATGTCTGCTAGAGTATTGTCTTTCCCGGTACAAATATTGCCTGTAACTGAATGTTGTAGCTGAGTGCCAGGGTCCACAGCTCCAAGGTCATTCTGCATAGGGGTATGAATGAGTGCCTCCCTGTTTGTTGATGTACCACATGACTGTGGTGTTGTCTGTCCTTATCATCAACTGGCCCTCTTTGAGGAAAGGTTTGAACTTTTGGATTGCCAGTTGTACTGCCAGCATTTCTTTTAGATTGATGTGCAGGTGAATTTGATCCTGTGTCCACAATCCTTGCACGCATTTGTCCAGCATGTGGGCCCCCATCCTAGATCTGAAGCGTCTGTTGTGATGGTCTGGCTTGGTTGACATCTGCGGAAGGGCAGGCCTGGGTTTGACTGGCATGCCTGAGCCCACCATAGAAACTCCTGTTTTAAGCATGGAATTAGTGGGATTTCTGTTTCTAGACTGTGTCTGTGTTGGGACCATAAATTCTTTAGGTACCACTGTAGTTTCCTCATATGTAGTCTGGCAAATGGGACCAAGATTATGCATGATGCCATGAAGCCCAAAGCCTGTAGAAATTTTCTTGCTGTTAACTTGTTCAGTTTTGTTAGTGCCAAGAAGTAAAGAGGAAGTTCTTTTTGTTTTTCTGTAGACAGGAATGCCATTTGTTGTACTGTGTCCAATTCCGCGCCCAAGAATGTCCTTGTTTGGGATGGTATCAGCCTTGACTTTTGTAAATTGACTGTGTATCCCAGTCCTTGTAGCAAGTAAATGACCCTTTGTAAATCTGTTGTCAGCTTGCTTTTGTTGTCCCCTTGTAGCAGGCAGTCGTCCAGGTATGGATAAATTTGAATCCCTGTAGTCTGCAATGGGCGATTACTGATGCCAGGCATTTTGTGAATACTCTGGGCGCAGTAGATAAGCCAAAGGGCAATGCTGAGAATTGAAAGTGCTCTGATCCTGCAAGAAATCTGAGGTATCTTCTGCAGATTGGTCGAATTGGGACGTGCAGGTATGCCTCCTTGAGATCTAGAGTTACCAGCCAAGACTCCTTGCCCAGCATGGGAAGAAGTTGCTGTAGGGTCAGCATTTTGAATTTTGGGACGATGATGTATGTATTTAAGGTGGACAGGTCGAGAATTGGTCTCCAACTTTTTCCTTTCTTGGAACTAGGAATAGTCTGGAGTAGAACCCCTTTCCTTGTTCTGCTGTTGGCACTCTTTCCACAGCTCTCATGTTTGCTAACTCCATTATCTGGCGAGAGCCTCTGTTTTTGATGTGGAGGTAGATTTGGCATTCCTCTTTTGACTGGTAAAGTGTGGAAGTGAAACCGTAACCTTGATCTATGGTTTGTAAAATCCACTTGTCTTTTGTCATGTAGTGCCAGTTCTTTGAAAATAAGGTTAACTTTCCGCCTAGAGGAGCTGCTATCTGTTCCCTGGTAGGCGGATTTAGGATTAAGTCACTGTGACTGTGCTGATGTAGAGGCAGTGGCTGTGTCTGTGCCTCTGTTGTTACCTTGCCACTGTCGTCCTCTGTAGGCACCTCCTCTGGATTGGGTTCTGCCTCTGGAACGTCTATTCCTGCCCCTTTGAAATTTTGCAGAGTCAGGAAAGGACCAATTTTGGCAGGCCAGTTCCTGCTAAACCTTGGGGTTGGACTTGCAGGAAATCTTTAACAGTTTGAACAGATTTTGCCTTTTCTTCCATTTTCTTCATGACCTGCTGGGCAGGTGTACCAAACAAACTTGTCTTGTCCATAGGAGCATCTAGCAACTTAGCTTTAACATGATCCGTAAAGCTTGTTCCTTTAACCATGCATGTCTTCTTATCACTGTGCCTGTCATGGCTGATCTAAATGAAGCCTCCAGTGCATCATAGCCACATTTTAAAGAATGGTTGCTAACCTGTTGTATGTTATTTACCATCTCTAATACATATTTCTTATCAAGAGATTCATCAGTAGTTAGCTTTTTAGTTAACTGATCAAGCATAAACTCTTGGTATTGTATCATGTGAAACTGACAGTTTAAAGCTCTAGCTGAGAGAGTAGCTGAAGTGTAGACCTTTTACCCCATCTGTCTAGTGACCTTGCTTCCCTTTCAGAAGGAATAGGGTTTTAGCTGTGGTTGCGGCTACTGCCTTGGGACCCTGGGATATAGTTTCTGGGTCTGCAAGAGGAGCCTTGTAAAGGTGGTGATGAGTATCTGGCACCCTGTAAAATCTGTCTGGTTTGGCAGGGGCTGGGGGTAAAGAATCTGGAGCGGAGCAAACATCATTGAAAGCATCATCCACCACAGAGAGAACAGGAGGTATAGCTAAGGGCCTGTGCTGTGGTAGGTGCAGAAAGTCTTAAGTCTTTTTCTGGAGTCTGAAAAATCCTGTTGCTGCCATTGGAACTGTTCTCGCATGGCATGCAGGGTTTCTCCAAAGGAGAATTCTTCTGGTGGGGAAGCAGCTGGAATGGATTCTTCAGCATCAGAATCTTCAAATTGGAAAAGGAGCCTCAGGCTGGTCAGTTATGTCTGATTCATGAGCAGAATCATCAGAAGACACTGGCTCAGGGGCTCTGCCCTAGGTCTCTTCTCTGGGGGCTGAGAGGCCCTGTCTGGGTGAGATTGAGATCCTCTAATTAAAGAAATTAAATCTTCTGCCAAAGAAAGCATTTGAGAACTAGAAGAGGGCCTGGATGAGGGGGGTTTAACAGGCACTGATTTAGTAGTCTTGGCTGCTTTAGCCCTGGCGAAGGCCTTAATGGACATGGCTGCTGGAGGCCTAGCAGTACCACGTGCTGGGGTAGAGACATCCAAGGGGATGGTATCTGATAAGTCAGTCACCGTAGTGGGTAAAACTTCTGAGGTCGATTCAAGAGTTGTAGCAGGGGCCTCAGTTGTAAGAATAGGTTCAGCTGTACTTTGAGCAGTTTTCGGTTTCGCCGAAACCGAGACACTCGCGTTTGCTTGCCGTGGTTTCGGCGAAACCGCGGACCGCGAGTGTCGGTCTTTATCTTTGCGCTTTTGGGGGTAGTCGGAGAATCCGGCGACATAATGTACGCAAAATCAGTACCGAAAAACTGCTCTGCAAACTCCGACCGACGCCTAAGCGTTCGTCGGTTGAAAGAGGCACAGGCCGAACAGGCTGCTACGTGGGCTGGGCCTAAACAAGGCAGACAGTAAGAGTGGAAATCTTTATGAGGTATTTGTTTCCCACAGGTTAAACAATTGTTAACTTTTTCTGACATCGGCTGAGGCAAGAAAGAGTCCCCAACGGGGTACTTAGCTTTAGAAGTCTTCGAAGTAGTATTCGGTAGAAGTAATCTCTGGATCCGACCGACCGGCACTTGCGAACAGCTTCTGCTTGGCCGCCGGCAAGAAAGACTGAGGAAAATGGCGTCGGCTGATGCTTTTATACCCGAAGACCAGCAGAGATGACGTCGGGTGGAGCGCGACATCAGCCGAAGCCGGACCCGGACTTTGGAATCCGGCCGACTGCAGGGCTGCCTGACGACAGGACAACCCACTTGTTATGACTGCAGATGCATCCATGAAGGACATCAGCCTCTGGCTATGATCCTCTGCATACATTTGTCTTGAGTAATGGAATGACACTGTTTCTTAGAAGTTTATTTCTGATGCTGCTTCTCTATGTGAGGGCAGATCATCAGGAATTATTTTTAGGCACGAAGGAAGGTGTCTGAAGGGAATGAAACGGCCTCCGATTATGATCCTCTGCACCCATGTATCTTTAGTAATGGACATACAGTTTGCTGGGTGCAAAGATAAGTGACTCCCGACAGCCTCCAAAGTACAAACAGTTTGGGCAACCCTTCAGGAGCGTTAGAAAGGTCTCTCAGAGAAAAGACCCCTGAAGCTTTTATTTTGTTGGCCACCTCTGCCTCTTGGGATATGTCCATTATGAGCATTTCCTGCTCTACCTCAGGAAGCTCTTTCTCCTGAAGTGCCAGATGCAAAGCCTTGGGATTTATGAAACATATTCACTTTCTTACCTTCTGATTTCTGGAGAAAGTCCTTTGAGGGATAAAGAATTTGACCCTACAGCAAATAGGAATTCACCATCCTTCTCACTTCTTGAGACAGAATCTCTAACTTTTGAACAAAGCAGAGTTGATCCATCATGAGGCACTGAAGAAGGACGTCTTGAAATGTTCTGCAAAATCGCTCAGCTGCACCCAAGCTTGCCTTCCTATGGAAATACCTGCACCAGCTGCTCTAGATGCACACAATATGACTTTGGAAAGAAGGTGTAGGGAGACACTGGATAATGAATGCCAAATCCTTCTGGAAACAAGGGATGTGTGCCAAGTAATTAAGCTGCCTTACTGAAAAAGTATACGAGATGTAAACATGCTTCCCAAATCTATCAAATGCATGCAATTCCCTATTTGGGAGATGGACAAAGGAACCTTAATCGGCAAGCTCCTTCTTAGTGGCTGCAGCCACTACCACAGAATCTACCATGGAACTCTTACTTCAATGAGGACAATCTTTGGGAGCAACCAAAAACCTGTCAGGCTTTCTGAGAGTAGGCTCAGCTGTGTCTAGTTCCTTCCACTCTGCTTAGGAAATAAGGTCTAACAAATTCATTGGTCGGGGGGGGGGAGGGGGCTACCCAAGACGAACCTGGGCAAGAACCAAAAGCCTCAAGAAAAAGTGATTCCTATGGAGAAGGCACTTGGAAGGACCAACTCTCTTTCTGTTTGAAAAGTTCGAGAATCTCTCCAAATGAGATGTCCTCAAGGAGGGATCTGGGAGAACCTTCTTCCTCATTAAAATCAGTATCAGTAGTAGGGAATTTCTTAGGGGAATCCAAGGGCTTCCACTTCCACTTGTATTTTCTGTGAACCTCTTCTGTGAGTTGTTCAGGACAGAACAAAAAAAAGAAGTTATGTACCTACCATAACGTTCCATGTTAGTTGTCTTCATCTCGCCTCCTTTCTTGCTGGTTGGGATCGGAGCTGATCCTTGGCTCCGACTCGGCCACCTTCTATAGCTCGAGAGCTGTTCACTGGCTCGAGGCTGCCCATTATCCCATGATGCCTAGTGATAGCTACCCAGATCTCGTTTGAAATAGCTAACCCCAGATATAGCCAGAGAATAAACCTGTCTATACAAATAGGTTGAGCATATGTGACATACTCTCTAAGTCAGTAGAGAAAACAAAGCAGAGAACACTCAGCCAGTGAAACTAGAGCTCCTCTCGGTCCAATAGGACAGGGGGACGGAGGGTGGGATGCAAGAAAGAAGGCGAGATGAAGACAACTAACATGGAACGTTATGGTAGGTACACAACTTCTTTATATTAAGTTGTCCATCTCGCCTTCGTTCTTGCTGGTTGGGACAGCGTCCCTAGCACCTACAATCCTGGGCGGCTCATTGGAACAGACTCTTCAGAACAGTGGAACCAAAGTCAGCTCTGCTCCTGGAGACCATATCTAGTTTGTAATGAGAAATAAAGGTATGAGGATTTGCCCACGTAGCAGCTGCACAGATAGAATCCATGGGCAACCTAGATTGGAAGGCTGCAGAGGTAGCCAAGGTCCTAGTAGAATGACCTTTCGGTTTGATAGGTAACTCTTTGTTCCTTAATTGATAAATGAAAGTAATAGTGTGAGACAACCACCTGGATACGGTCACCTTGGAAACTGGGAGACCTTGTCTGCCTACAGCATAGGAAAGGAATAGTTGGTCCAACTTCCTTATTCCCTTAGTCCTGTGCAGGTAAACACGCAATTGTCTATGAACGTCCAATTGGTGTAATTTGTACTCTGCCTTACTGATGTGGTTGGGGAAAAACACAGGAAGATCTGAGCAGACTTTCGGAAGGAAGGAAGGATTAGTCCTCAGAGCAACCCTGTCCTTATGAAAAACCAAGTATGGAGGACGAACACAGAGTGCCTGAAGTTCAGACGCGTCTGGCTGAAGTAATAGCTACCAGAAAGAGTGTCTTCCAAGATAGAAACTTAATAGGGCTGGATGCTGCTGGTTCAAAAGGGGGCAGAGTTAAGGAAGTTAATACCAGATTAAGGTCCCAGGGAGGAGGGGGATCTCTCACTGGAGGCCTAAGGAGAGTGGTCCCTCTCAAAAAGGCTTTACAGAGCTTACGAGACAATGTTTGAATTTGACAGGCCGACATGAATGTTAGAAATGGCCGCTAACTGAACCCTGATTGTAGCAGAAGCGGACCCAGAATGAAAAAGTTATGCTAGGAATTCTAGAATTTCATGGACTGGGGCTGAAAAGGGATCTATGTTCCTAGTCTCTGCCCAACAAGAAAAACGTTTCCATTTACTAGCATAGGTTTTTCTGGTTGTAGATTTGTGAGAGGAGCCAATAATCTCATGTACAGACGGGGAAATGCTAGGAAGCCTGGCTAAGGTTGGAAGTGGAGCAACCAAGCTGTGAGCTGGAGGGTTTGATGCAACCAGCCTGACTGATGAATCAGTAGGTCTGGAATCGGATCCAGAGTCCAGGGCTGATCGAGAAGGTAATTGTGCAGGAACGGGAACCATATCTGTCGAGGCCAGTAGGGGACAATGGGGATAATTCTGCAACCCAACGATACTGCTTTCTTTATGAGTTTTGGAATCGGGAAACGGAGGAAAGGCATAAAGAAGTCCCTGAGGCCAATCGTGGACTAGAGCGTCTCTGGGTGAGTGACCTGGAAGCGGAAGAAGGGAGAAGTAGTTGCTGCACTTGCTGTTGAAGGGGGTGGCAAAAAGATCGCAGCAAGGCTGTCCCCATTTGCAGAATATAAGATCCGCAACTTCCTGACTCAGACCACTTGTGAGGCATGAGGATAGCTCTGCTGAGCCTGTCCGCTATGACCTTGGACCTCCCAGAGATGTGCGTCACAAACGCTGAGAGAAAATCGCCCACTGCCACAGTCTGAGTGCTTCTCGACACAAGGGGTAGGACCTGGTTCCGCCCTGCTTGTTGATGTACCACACCACTGACATGTTTGTTTGAAGTGAAATGGTCCCTGAAGGAAGAGAGTCCTGAAGGGCTTGCAACGCTAGCAAGACGGCTCTCATTTCTAGGACGTTTATGTGTAGATGGTACTCGTGAAGTTGCCAAGTGGCTTGGACTGTCCTGCCCTGAAAATGCCCCCCCCCCCCAATCAGGGAGGCGTCTGTGGTCACTGTGGCTACCGGAGGGGGATGAATGAAGGGTCTTGTCCAGAGTCACTAGTGGGGAGACCATCCACCAGTAAAGGTGCCTTTTGCATGCTTCTGTAATCATGATCATATGAGACATGGGCAGATGTTGGAAAGGAAGAAACCAATTGCTATGCCAGTAGGTGATGCACGACCAGACCAATTCCAAAACAAACACAGTAGGTCAGCAATAGTAACAGAACGTCAGCCCAAATAAATTGGCATAGAACTAATAGTTTATTCTATAACAGACCGGTTTCGGCAGAAATATGCCTTCTTCAGTGTTTGAAAAACAGACTTAAACAATATAATTATAAATGCAAATAAATACCTTGAGCTTACCAATGAGCACACTGGTAAGCAAATGCTCATGAATAATACATGAGAAGCCAAAACACAGAAAATCAATGGGACCAAGCTACTAAATGTTATAATAATGAAATGAATAACAAAAGATAATTCATAGAAACAACAATCATTGATTATGATAATAATCAAAAAATAGAACATCCTGTATATATAATGGATGTGTATACAAATATTCATAAATTAGTGCACCATAATGTGTGCAAAAATGTTGTATCAATATACATTCAATTATGAAAAATAAATATCAGTATCCCTATTAAACAAATGTAAATATGTATGTAAATATTAATGTCCTATGTATATGTACACATATATGTATAATATTTAAGAACATCATTTGAAAATAGGGAAATAATACCATACCTGATGGTATTTTTAGTTCATCATAAAAATGTGGTTAAAGATGATCATTAAGTCCAGGTGAAAAAAGTGCACCTAACTTGATTATCCAGTATTGCTCCTTGTGATTCAATATGCCATGCCACCCTTGTGTATTGCTGCGATCACCAACTATTCTGTCAATGATCATGAACATAAACTGTGCTTGTTGATGTTTGGAAACATGTCTATAGAGGGCATTAGTTTCTTTTTTATTTTTGATATTACTTCGATGTTCGTTGATACGTGTTCTCAGTGGCCTAGATGTCTGGCCCACGTAAAATGCCCCACAATGACAAGAAGCCAGATACACAACCCAATCGCTGCTGCAATTCCCAAAAATTTTACACTCATAAACTTTACTAGTGTTACGGCTGGAAAAGTGCTTAGATTTGGTAATCTGTTTACAGGACCCACAATGGCCACATGGATAGGTACCCAACAACTCATGTCCTGATATGGTTAGTTGTTTGTAAATGGCTCCACCACTTCCAATATGTTTATAGTGTGAGAATAGGGAACCCAGTGTTTTCCCTTTTCTATATGAAAACTGGCATTGTTCTCTCAAAATACATCTGAGTTGTTCAGTGGCCATAAGAATGTTCCAATGTTTTTTAATCGTATCCCTAATCGCATAGTAATTCCTGCAGTATGTGGTAATGAATCTGATGGTAGAGTTTCCTGTGTCTTCGGACGGAATCTCATATTCCAACAATGTTTCCCTATTCATCTGTGATGAACGTGTCCATGCATTGTTAATGTCTTCAAGTCTGTATCCTCTATTCACAAATCTACGACAACGATCAAGACTGGCACCATCATAGTCCGTTTTATTCGAACTAAGGCGTTTCATCCGCATAAATTGTGACACTGGGATATTCCTGATGGTATGGCGTGGGTGCATGCTTGAAGCATGTAATAAGGTGTTATATTGGGGGTATTTGCAAAACACACACGTGGTCAAAGTATGGTCTGGATTTCTGGAAATGGTCACATCCAGAAAATTGATGGTTTGCAAATCAAAAGTGATTGCAAATTCAATACCCCAAATGTTATCATTTAGATATTCAACAAATTCTCGTAGATATCCAGCATCTGCACGCCATACCATCCAGCAGTCATCTAGGTACCTACGCCAAATGTCCATTTCAACCAAATATATATTATGGGAATCATCATATATCATACATTCCTCAAAAAATGCCATGAATAAATCGGCGTAGATAGGAGCGAAGGAAGCACCCATAGCTGTACCTTGGAGCTGCCAGTAACATTAACCTTGGAAGTAGAAGACATTTTTGTTAAGTACATGTTCTGTCATACAGATAAGTAATGTGTTGAATCCCGGTGTATATAGTCCAGCTTTGTCTAACCAAAATTTAAGAGCTTGTAGGCCAGCCCAATGTGGTATGCTGGTATATAATGCTTTGACATCTAATGAGCACATCAACCACCCAGGCTCCAATTGTGTGTCCTCAATAATTTTGAGGAATTGTGTCATGTCCTGTAGCCTTTCCCGGATTAAACCCAAAACCGGTTTAAGATAATGCGTCAGGAAGGCAGTCAAGGGTTCTGTTAGGGATCCAATACTCGAAACTATTGGTCTGCCCGGAGGGTTAGTTAATGATTTATGTATTTTGGGTAATAAATATAAAATTTGCTTACGAGGATCCTTGACTGAAAGTTGAGAAACACAACCCTTGGAGATGATACCTTCCTCACATGCTAGGGTTAAAAAAGAATCAATTTCTTTTTTAAAATTAGGCGTAGGGTCAATGGGCATGTGCATGCAACATGCACCATTAGAAAGCTGGGATAATCCAGATAATCACTCATATTTTGAACCACCACGGCCCCACCTTTGTCTGCTGATAGTATTACAATATCTTTGTTGTTACGTAATTGTTGAAGGGCAGTGTTCTCTTGTTGTGACAGGTTATGTCCCAACATAGTATGTCCAAGATTGTGAAAATGTAGGTCCCTAAAGACAGAATGCATAAAGATGGATACATGCTTATTCATGGGTGGCTGAAAGTTAGATTTACCAAATCTAAAGTCATTCGATCTTTGAGTTGTATTGTCTGTAAAAAACAACTTAAGATTTAAGCTTCTACAAAAGTTAGTAATGTCAATGACTATATGATACTCATCAGAAAAAAAGCCAGGTATAAAATGTAACCCTTTATTCAAAAGACACTGCTGATCATAGGACAAATTAACATTCAACAAGTTCAAAACATTGTGGATGGTTTGCTGAGATTGATTTATACTAGTAAGTTCTGGATTAATTCCTCCAGGGAGTGTTCTAATGGATCTTTTCTTGTGTTTTCTACCCACTCTGTGCCTTGAACCATGTCTAAAGGGATATTTTTGTTAGTTTTCTTCCGATGTGGTGAGTCCCTTTCCCCAGTGCTGTTATAATCTGTAGGAGAGGACTCCTCTCCTGATGTACTATTATAAGACCTTTCCCTGTTCTTTAGTATAGATCTCGGTCTCTTCCTGGTGTGATTAGGGTTGGAACCCTGGCTGGTTTCCGCAAACCTGACCAAGCAATTGAGCTCAAAGGGGCGTCCCCTCTGATAATCAGAGAAATCTCTGTGAAATATTTTGATTTTCCTGTCTTTGATAACTTTTTCATGACTTGTCAATTCTTTAGATAGTCTCTGTAGATTATCTTTGAATTTGGGGATTTTTTCAAATTTTTTACAATCTAAGCATAACTTTTTGACCTCCTGAATATTAGTATCCACTATCCTTTCATAATATTGTAAGAGAAGATTCACAAATAACATGGACCCAGTTTGTAAGGCTTCCTTCCAATCATTACTCAATTTTTCATCAGGTCTGCCAACCAGAGGTTGGAGCCGAATTCGTAAACCCCTGGGAGTAATGTTCTTGTTTGAATATGCTCTGAACAATTTCAGGTGCCATATATTTGACCTGAGGTTTTTGAGGCCTTTGGTAAGGGAATGGAAGCATAAATCACAATCCGAAGATCTTTGATGCACAGTATTATTAGGATTATTGCCTGGTGAGGTATGGATCCCAAAGACTCCAATGTCCTCCCGATCGGCACATAAACCAGAAAGTATGCTTTCAAGGTCCATGCAGTGACTAAGTACCAAATACACCAAATTGACAATAATGTTTGGATTAGAAAATAAAAAATTGTTTGACAAGCCAGAAAAAGCTAAATGTTTGATCTAATTGAAGCAGTAGTCAGTCAGAGAGACCCAAAATCACACCACCAGAGGGTCCAATGATCTGTAAAAAAAACCCCCAATCCTATAAGGGTATTGGATAAATTGTGATAGTGTAGAAAAACAAGTATGTATAACACTGTTATGCGACCACCTAAAGATGGCACAGGAGTTATTATCAAATACTAATTGACAATTCGGGGAAAAAACACCATAAATGTAGAATATTGATTTAAAAAACAGATCAAGCCTTATAAATGACCGGACCAGTAATACTTAAACAATATTTATAAAACACTTGCTGTCTGTGATAGTAATAGAACAACAAAAATCCAGAAATCTATGATTATAACCGGTTATATAAAAGTAAAACCTAGCAGCAAAATGACAATGTTAACAGGTGTATAACCAGAATATGGCTATCTCGAGTCATCAGTTGGAGCACTGTATATTAATTCTTCAAATGAAATTGAAAAATATAATTCAGAAAAACATCTACCAACTGCCTGATACAAAAATGACCAGATCACATATGTGACAAAACTTTCCCAAGCAATAGAACTGAATGTCTGAATATTAAAAACAGTTCTCTTATATATTTGTAGATATATCAAGGTGATAAGCAACAATATTATTGAACACAAAAAGCTAGATAAACTCGGCCTATATTGTTCATTTACCCCTGCTAACTCAATATGTATAGTGAAAAGGTATATTTTTATGTATACAGCCACAAACCATCGAAAATTTTAAATAAAACAATTGTCTACATCCATATATTTGGTTATACTAAACAGGTGTTTGCAGTACAGGAATAATTTCCAATAATAAAATAATGTTGTAAATAATAGACCAAAACAATAATCTGGTCCTGTAACCGAGCTATGCCTGTGAGGTGTAAGCCCCAACCACTATATATGCTGTTATGATTATATGAAAATCAGTTGAGGAACACTACAAATTCCAAAAGATGCTTCGTTGGTATATTAACAAGGAGATATAATTATTTTGTGTTAATACTCTGTCCTGGAAAAAACAAAAAGCAATGTTATCCATTAAACAAATCATTGCAAAAATATGCAAAAAATGTTTATATATTATTTAACAAGTATAAAAAAGAAAAATTAGCATAGAATACTGAATACACACAGTCCAAAAAGGTATCCTCATAGATTTTAGTCCCAACAACAGTAATTGTGCTATTCCACGCTTGATCGATGATAAAGTCATTAATATACACCATGTAAAATCCTCCTTGGTAGTCAAATGATGGATCCCACAATAATATCGTGCCAAAAGCAGAAGAAAATAAAGAAAATATATGAACAGTACCTTGAGATGTCCGTCGCATTTGTGAATGTGCAAAACAGTTACACCACCATCTCCAAACACGAGTGTTCAAAAAATATTTTAGATATTCAAGTCCCCACGCATACCTTGTTGAAATATTGTAGAAAACACTATATATAAGCGAAATTCACATAAATAACTTGATGTCCACTTCGTAAAGAGTCCCACTAGAAAGAAATGGTCGAGTAATCCACCAATACACAGGCCCAACCGCTAGAAAATATAACTGGCGTCGTCGTAGCTTGAATCCCAAATGAAGTACTTACAACTGCATAACGCAAAAAAAGGATAGTCTGTTATTTCCAAAATCACTCATCCAACCAGAAAGATGCTAGATGAATGTATAGTCAATATTACGATCAGGAGAGGAGTCCTCTGCTAACAGATAATGGCGGATGATCCGTAGGTCCTACAGCACAGCCGAAAAGTCAAGGAAGAAACCAATTGCTATGCCAGTAGGTGATGCACGACCAGACCAATTCCAAAACAAACACAGTAGGTCAGCAATAGTAACAGAAAGTCAGCCCAAATAAATTGGTATAGAACTAATAGTTTATTCTATAACAGACCGGTTTCGGCAGAAATATGCCTTCTTCAGTGTTTGAAAAACAGACTTAAACAATATAATTATAAATGCAAATAAATACCTTGAGCTTACCAATGAGCACACTGGTAAGCAAATGCTCATGAATAATACATGAGAAGCCAAAACACAGAAAATCAATGGGACCAAGCTACTAAATGTTATAATAATGAAATGAATAACAAAATATAACTCATAGAAACAACAATCATTGTTGGAAAGACCACTGTGTGAACAGAAGCCACTGAAGAATCCTCATGTGAAAGCGGGCCAGTGGGATTAGACGAATGGCTGCTGCCATGGAACCCAGAGTTTGAAGGACGAACCTGACTGATTCTTTTGCTCTGCATTAGAATTTCTACTTGATGACGAATTGTAGACACCCTTTCTAGCGGTAGCCTTGCGGACATGTTCCTTGTGTCCAAGTCTGCTCCTATGTAGGTGATAGATTGACAGGGCAAGAATGCAGATTTTTCGAAGTTTATTGCAATACCTAGCTGGGAGCAGATTGTGAGTGTGTAGTCCCTGGCTTGCAGAAGTTGATGCCTGGTAGTAGCAGTGAGGAGCCAGTCATCTAGATATGGAAACACCTGGAATCCTCGACGTCTCAGGTGAGCCGTCACCACTGCCATACATCTGTTGAACACCCTGGGGGCTGTGGTGAGACCAAAGGGCAGAGCTCTGAACTGGTAATGACTGGCTCCCAGCCAGAATCCAAGAAATCTCCTGGAGCACCTGTCCATCTTGATGTGGTAGTACGTGTCCTGAAGACCTATCGAGCACATCCAATTGTCCTGACCCAGAAAGGGTAGAATGGACTGTAGCATGACCATCTGAAACTTTGTTCTTTGCACAGACCTGTTCAGTCTGCTGAGATCCAGAATTGGTCTCCAGTCCCGTCTTCTTTGGTACCAAAAAGAACCTCTAGTAAGTTCCGGATCCGTGCTGGTCTGCCGGGACTTCCTGGATGACTCTTTCTAGCAGTTTTGAAACTTTTATTACTGCTTGGTCCTTCAGATTTGGTGGAACATCTGGAAAGGATTTCCTTGACGGTAAGTGGGGTTGACAGAAGGGAATTTTGTACCCTCCGGATATAATGGACTGCACCAATCTGTCTTGCGTTAAATTTTGTCAGGCCTTTTGGTATAGTGAAAGTCTTCCCCCGACTGCCTACAGAGGTGAGCAGCCGGGCAACCCTACAGGGATGCTGAAAGGGCTCATCAAATAAGGATTCACTGTTGCCCTGGTTCTGTGGACCCCCTCTGCCCCTGGAGGACAAATCGCTACACGAGTCAGGCAAAGCTCCCTGGGATTTTCAGTACCACATTTTGCCACTCTTCTGAACTTTGGGGTATGGTCTAGAAGGGTATGGTCTAGGAGGAGTGGAAAAACAGACTCCCACGGCAGAGAGAGTTTTGCCTACTTGCTCACACCTAATCAAAGCGTCTTTCACCTGTGGTCCAAAAAGAAAGGAATCATCAAAGGGGGTGTTGGTGAATGAAGCTCGAAAGGGTTCCGCAAAATTGCGCAGCTGCATCCAGGCATGACTCCTAAGGGCCACACCCGTACCTGCGCCTCTACTCGCACCAACGGCTGCATAGAAAAAGAGCCTCATGGAGGAGTTAACTACGGAATTAAGCGTCACCAGCTGGGAAGCTACTTTAGCTTGAGCCCCCCAGCTGATGGATCTTGAAGGGTATCTCAGAGCTCCTTAAGGAGACCCTTGAAGCCGGGTAAAATGACATAAGTACTTCAGTGACATCATAGAAAAGGTCGCTGAAGCGAACAATCGCTTGTCGTATCTGTCCATGGTCCTAGACTCCTTGTTAGGAGGATGGACAGACGAAGAGGTCTGGGTTAACTCTTTTTTGGTGGCTGCTGCTACCACCATGGCATCAACAGGATCACCTTTGGTAAGGAAATGCTTATCTTGGGGTGCTGTGATGAATTTGCCAGGTCTCCTCGGAGTTGGTTTCACTGTATCCGGAGCTGACCAAGTCTTTCGAGCCACCACTGCCATAAGTGGATCAAAAGGCGGAGAAACCCAGGAGGTGGAAAGTCTAGAACCGAACGCATCCAGAAATACAGACTCAACCTTGCTAGGGGCTAGGGGGTTCCAGTTCTCCCTATGCTTAAGGATTTCTAGGATGTCCAAAAAGGAAAAATCTTCAGAGGGGGATCTAGGGGACCCTTCCAAATCATCTAAGTCTGTATCAAAAGTGACAGACTCAGGGGAGTCAATGTGCTTCCTCTTGCACTTCTTACGAGGGGGATGCTCTGAATGATCAGGGGAGAACTCGGAAAACGAGGAAACACCCAATGGGGTACCGTGGAGCGCCAGTTCCCTACGCTTCGGGTCTGGAGGAGAAGCAGAGGTTGGCACAGGCACTACAGGGGACGGAGCCGGTGGGGCCGATATTGGAGCTGACTCAGTGGCCAGCACATTCCTCATGACATCGAAGGCATCCCTCCCACGATGCAGAGAAAGCTCCCGTTCTGAAGAAATCTGAATCCTTCTTCGCACTGAGGGAGATGGCTCCGAGGCCGATGTAGGAGCTGAGCTCACCTGTGCCGAAGCTCAGAGAGGGAGAACTGGGTCGGACAAGGGTCCGATGCCACTCGCCCCCTCGGACCCGACAAGGGAACCCCAGTGCCCAGATCCCTCGACAGAAGGCACTAACGAAGGGATCGGAGCCGACGTCGGAACCGAAGGAGAGAGTTATCAGAGCCTACGGTTCCACTACTGGAACCCCAACGAACTCCGGCTCCGAACTCATTGGAATCAGAGGAGGAACATCGATAGAAGTGGACGGAGCAGACACCTGTTGAGGAGGGCTGGACAACATCTTGGCAAGTGGCTGCAACTTTAGCAACCTACTGACTACTCTCTCAACATCGTGATCAGACAATCTAGGGGATCGAGAGGAGGGAGAGGATCGGTGACTGCGCTCGCTCTGAAGCAAGAGAGACCGAGGCAGATGTGCAGTTCAGTGAAGAGGACCTCAGCCTCTTGTGGCTCCGCGAAGGCTCCAAAGTTTCTGATGGTGCCGACGGGGTGATAGTCTTATCGGTACCAGCCGGAACTGAGAGTCTGAACCGAGGACGGCTCCGAACTTGAAGCAGACTGCTTGGTAGATTTAGGGGATTTCACAGGCTGAGAGATCTTGGCCGGTGAATCCTGGAGTTTTAAAAGACCCCTAAGAATAAGCTTATTCTTACGCTCCTGCAGGACTCTTGGACTAAAGGCATGGCAGATAGAACAAGAGTCCTGCAGGTGCACAGCGCCTAAACAATAGACGCAAGAAGTGTGCCCATCTGTCTGGATTCCCATGACATCCTGAAAGGAAACAACAAATACAACAACCTTCCACACAAAAAACACGCTATAATACAATACTATAGATCAAGGTTTTTTTTTTTCTTTTTTAGGAAAGCCTCTAACTTAAACGGCTAGCCTATGAAGAACGGTAGAAGGAAAGCTTCTAACTTAAACGACTAACCGGACAAGAAGAGGCTCGGGGGGAGGGGTGGGGGAGAACTCTCTAAACGACTTCTGCAAGGTAAAAAAGGGATACTACAAGTAAACTCTAGCTATTACAAAAAAAACAAGAATAATCGTTAACAATAAAACACTGAAATTCAGAATTCAATAGTAAAAAAGTTAAACAAAAAACTTTATACGAGCCTGAGCCAGAAAAACAACACCTCGTAGCTGAAGTGGCAAATGAGATCTGGGTAGCCATTGCTAGGCATCATGGGATAAGGGGTAGCCTCAAGCCAGTAAACAGCTCTTGAGCTATAGAAGATGTCCGAGTCGGAGCCAAGGATCAGCTCCGATACAAAA